>NW_027039942.1:18025-125000 GCF_034236695.1 Oncorhynchus nerka
TGTCACGAATATTACCGAAGGTGACTCCCTTCTTGTTCGGGTGGCGCTCGGCGGTCGTCGTCGCCGGTCTACTAGCTATCGCTGATCCGTTGTTCTGTTTTCGTTTAGTTCTGTCTAATTGGTATCACCTGTTTCTTGTTTGGTTGTTAGGATAGGGTTATATAAAGTCTGTTCAGCCCGCTTCTGTTTCGTGCGGGCTTGTTCTCCTGTTTCTTTGTTTGAGTGTATTTTTTGTTGGAATTTGGGTTTCACGCTGTCCGTTTATAATTCTGTTCATTTGTGTTTCCACTTTTGTTCATGTTATGTTTCCAGGACATTAAAGCGTGTTGTTTTTCCCACATCCTTTGCTCTCTGCGCCTGACTCCACACCTCTTCACTCATTTACACGTAACAGAAGCCCGCACCCACCTATGGAGTCAGCAGGAGCAGCGACCACTCCTCTTCCCACTATGGAAGAGCGAGTTCAACATCACACGTCCATCCTCCATCGCCTAGGATCAGCGATGGATCAGATGATGGAGAGGATGGATCGTTGGGAGAGGAATGGTTTCCCTACTACTACCCCACCGACCCTCCTACCAGCAACTCTACCATCTCCCCCATCTGGATCCGGTTCCAGCGCTCTGCACATGACGCCTCCGAGGAATTACGATGGAGCAGCGACGGGGTGCCAGGGATTCCTGCTGCAATTAGACCTCTACCTGGCCACCGTTCGGCTGGCCCCCTCGGAGGAGGAGAGAGTAGGGGTCCTCATCACCTGCCTGACCGGTAGAGCCTTGGAGTGGGCTAATGCAGTCTGGAACGGGCCCGACTCAACGAAGGACAACTACCCGGAGTTCATCCGCCGTTTCAGGGCCGTGTTCGATCACCCTCCAGAAGGTCGAGCGGCGGGTGAGAGATTGTTCCATCTTAGACAGGGGACGAGGAGCGCGCAGGACTTCGCGCTGGAGTTCCGGACCTTGGCTGCGGGAGCAGGGTGGAACGACAGGGCCCTGATAGACCATTACAGGTGTAGCCTGAGAGAGGACGTCCGTAGGGAGCTGGCCTGTCGGGATACTACGCTTAGCCTGGATGGACTGATAGACCTGTCGATCCGGTTGGACCATCTGCTAGCTGCTCGTGGACGTTCTGAAAGGGTCCTGTCAGTTCTACCTCCTGATCCTCCTGCCCCTATCCCGATGGAGCTAGGAGGGACTGCGTCAAGGGAGATCGGAGGAGGAAGCTCCTCCTGTACCAGTTGTGGCCGGAGAGGGCACACGTCTGGTCGGTGCTGGAGGAATTCATCTGGGAATCGTGAGGGCAGGCTGAACACTCATCGGTCACCCCAGGTGAGTAAGCACCACACTCTCCCAGAGTTTCCTGTTGGTCACATGTTCCTATTAATATGTTTCCTGAATTATTCTCCTTCTTTCCAGCATAAGGCACTGGTAGATTCAGGCGCAGCTGGAAACTTTATAGATCGCGGACTCGCTCAGAGGTTGAGGATTCCGTTAGTAAAAGTAGACCCCCCTTTTCCCGTGCACTCTTTAGATAGTCGACCATTAGGGTCAGGGCTGGTGAAGAAAGCCACAATTTCGTTGGAGATGATTACGCAGGGGAATCACAAGGAGCGAATTAGTTTGTTCCTTATCGATTCACCTGCGTTTCCAGTTGTTCTGGGGATTCCCTGGCTAGCTATTCATAATCCTACGATTTTGTGGAAACAGGGAACTCTACAGGAGTGGTCTGATGAGTGTTCAGGCAGGTGTGTAGGGGTTTCCATCGGTGCGACAACGGTGGAGAGTCCAGACCAGGTTTCCACCGTGCGCATTCCAGCTGAGTATGACGATTTGGCTATCGTTTTCAGTAAAAAGAAAGCGACCCAATTACCACCCCATAGGCAGGGGGATTGCGTGATAAATCTCCAGGCTAACGCTGCACTCCCCAGGAGTCATGTGTATCCTTTGTCCCAGGAAGAGAAGGTGGCTATGGAAACATATATCACCGAGGCTCTGGGACAGGGGTACATTCAGCCCTCCATGTCACCTGTCTCTTCGAGTTTCTTTTTTTGTGAAGAAAAAAGATGGTGGTTTACGTCCGTGTATTGATTATAGAGGTCTAAATTCCATCACAGTGGGTTTTAGTTACCCACTACCTCTCATTGCTACGGCAGTGGAATCATTTCACAGAGCGCAGTTCTTCACTAAACTGGATCTCAGGAGTGCTTATAATTTGGTGCGTATTCGGGAGGGAGATGAGTGGAAAACTGCATTTAGCACTACGTCGGGCCATTATGAGTACCTCGTCATGCCATACGGTTTAAAGAATGCTCCAGCTATATTTCAATCTTTTGTGGATGAAATACTCAGAGACCTGCACGGACAGGGTGTAGTGGTGTATATTGACGATATTTTGATCTACTCCGCTACACGCACTGCGCATGTATCTCTTGTGCGCAAGGTTCTTAGACGACTGCTGGAGCATGACATGTATGTGAAGGCGGAGAAATGTGAGTTTTCCAAACAATCAGTTTCCTTCCTGGGTTATCGCATTTCCAGCTCTGGTTTGGTAATGGAGGGTGACCGCATAAAGGCCGTGCGTAATTGGCCGACTCCGACCACGGTAAAGGAGGTGCAGCGGTTCTTGGATTTGCCAATTACTACCGGAGGTTTATCCGGGGTTTTGGTCAGGTAGCTGCCCCTATTACCTCACTGCTGAAGGGGGGCCGGCGCGTTTGCAGTGGTCAGCAGAGGCGAACAGAGCTTTTCATAAGTTGAAGGCGATGTTTACTGAGGCGCCGGTGTTGGCACATCCGGACCCTTCTTTGGCGTTTATAGTAGAGGTGGACGCATCCGAGGCTGGGGTTGGAGCGGTGCTCTCACAGCGTTCGGTGTGCCTCGAAACTCCGCCCCTGTGCCTTTTTTCAAAGAAACTCGGGCCAGCGGAGCGGAATTATGATGTGGGGGATAGGGAGTTGTTGGCTATGGTTAAGGCCCTGAAGGTGTGGAGACACTGGCTTGAGGGGCTAAGCACCCTTCCTTATCTGGACCGACCATCGTAACCTGGAGTATATCCATCAGCTAGGAGACTGAATCCTCGTCAGGCAAGGTGGGCCATGTTTTTGACCAGATTTCGTTTCACTATCTCGTATAGACCAGGTTCCTCAACACTAAGGCTGACGCGCTGTCAAGACTCTGAAGCACTGAGGACAGGTCCATCGATCCCTACTCCCCATCATTCCGGCAGCTAAGCTGCCAGGCACCAGTATGGGATGTGGACGCGGACGAGCGGGCGCTAAGGGGGAACCTGTGCCTCCACAGTGTCCGGAGGGTCGAGGGTGCGTGCCTCTGGCTGTCCGTGATCAATTGATTTGATGGGCTCATTGTCTACCCTCGTCAGGTCACCCAGGTATTTATAGGACAGTGAGAGTGTCTTGAGAGGAAGTACTCGGTGGCCCACTTTTGAGAGGCATGTGCGCATTCTATGCTTCCTCCTGTTCGGTGTGCGCCCAGAGTAAGGAGCCATGGCAGACACCTGCCAAGAGGTAAATTACAACCTCTTCCCGTTCCACAACGGCCGTGGACCCATCTTTCGGTGGAATTTCTTACTGACCTCCCCCTCTCAGGGTAACACTACAATCCTGGTCGTTGTGGATCGGTTCTCTAAGTCCTGCCGTCTTATCCCATTGCCCGGTCTCCATACGGCCCTACAGACTGCGGAAGCTCTTTTCACCCATGTCTTCCGGCACTACGGGGTGCCCGAGGATATAGTTTCTGATCAGGGCCTCAATTTATCTCCTGTGTTTGGAGGGCATTTATGGAACGTCTGGGGTCTTGGTCAGCCTGACCTCAGGGTATCACCCGGAGAGTAATGGTCAGGTGGGAGAGAGTTAACCAGGAGGTGGGTAGGTTTCTGCGGTCGTATTGCCATGACCGGCCAGGGGAGTGGGCGAGATATATTCCCTGGGCAGAAATAGGCCCAGAACTCACTAAGCCACCCTCTGCCCAACATGTCACCATTTGAGTGCGTGTTGGGGTACCAGCCAGTCCTGGCACCGTGGCATCAGAGCCAGACTGAGGCCTCTGCGGAGGAGTGGGTACAGCGCTCAAGGAGACCTGAGGGCGGTCCAAGAGTCAAGGCGCCAAGCGAGTATAAGGCAGAAGAAGAGCGCTGACCGTCACCGCAGTGAGGCCCCGTGTTTGCACCTGGGGACAGGGTCTGGCTCTCGACCCGAAACCTGCCTCTCCGCTTGCCTGCCGGAAGCTGGGTCCGCAGTGTATAGGGCCATTTAAAGTCCTGAGGAGAATAAATGAGGTTTGTTATCGATTATTACTTCCTTCGTATTATCGTATTAACCCCTCATTTCATGTGTCTCTTCTCAGGCCGGTGGTAGCTGGTCCTATGCAGGAAGATGAGGTTCCGGAAGTTCCTCCGCCCCCTCTGGACATCGAGGGGTCCCCGGCGTACAAGATACGAGCTATTCTGGACTCGAGACGCCGGGTGAGAGGCTTGCAGTACCTGAAAGACTGGGGGAGGGGTACGGTCCGGAGGAGAGGTGCTGGGTCCCGGTGAGGGATATTCTAGACCCATCTATGTTGAGTGAATTCATCGCTCCGTCCGGATCGCCCAGCGCCTCGGCCCCGGGTCGTCCTCTCGAGGTCAAGGCCGGGCGCGCTGCGGAGCTGGCGCGTCAGGAGGGGGTACTGTCACGACATACCAAGGTGACTCCCCTCTGTTCGGTGGCGCCGGCGGTCGTCAGTCAGCTGTCTACTAGCTATCGCTGATCCGTTGTTCTGTGTTCGTTTAGTTCTGTCTAATTGGTATCACCTGTTTCTTGTTTGGTTGTTAGGATAGGGGTTATAAAAAGTCTGTTCAGCCCGCTCTGTTTCGTGCGTGGCTTGTTCTCCTGTTTCTTTATTTGAGTGTATTTTTTGTTGGCATTTGGGTTTCACGCTGTCCGTTTATAATTCTGTTCATTTGTATTTCACTTTTTGTTGCATGTTATGTTTCCAGGACATTAAAGCGTGTTGTTTTTCCCACATCCTTTGCTCTCTGCACCTGACTCCACACCTCTTCACTCAATTACACGTAACATATACGTACATCATGAGGAGCTAGTTTGCTGCGTCTATACGTACATCATGTGAGGAGCTAGTTTGCTGCGTCTATACGTACATCATGTGAGGAGCTAGTTTGCTGCGTCTAGGTACATCATGTGAGGAGCTAGTTTTGCGTCTATACGCACGTCTGAGGAGCTGGTTTTCTGCGTCATCATGTGAGGAGCTAGTTTTCTGTATCTATACGTGCATCATGTGAGAGCTAGTTGCGCTGCGTCTTCCATATCGTACATCATGTGAGGAGCTAGTTTTCTGCGTCTATACGTACATCATGTGAGGAGCTAGTTTGCTGCGTCTATACGTACATCATGTGTGAGGAGCTAGTTTGCAGTGTCTATACGTACATCATGTGAGGAGCGAGGTTTGTTGCGTCTATACGTACATCATGTGAGGAGCTAGTTTGCTGCGCTCTATACGTACATCATGAGGAGCTAGTTTTCTGTGTCTATACGTACATCATGTGAGGAGCTAGTTTGCTGCGTCTATACGTACATCATGTGAGGAGCTAGTTTGCTGTGTCTATACACATCATGTGAGGAGCTAGTTTGCTGCGTCTATACGTACATCATGTGAGGAGCTAGTTTGCAGTGTCTATAAGTACATCATGTGAGGAGCTAGTTTGCTGCGTCTATACGTACATCATGTAAGGAGCTAGTTTGCTGCGTCTATACGTACGTCATGTGAGGAGCATTTTGCTGCGCCTATACGTACACTCCATGTGAGGAGCTAGTTTGCAGTGTCTATACGTGCATCATGTGAGGAGCTAGTTTGCTGCCTCTATACGTACATCATGTGAAGAGCTAGTTTGCTGTGTCTATACGTACACATCATGTGAGGAGCTAGTTTGCTGCGTCTATATTACCTTCATGAGAAGCTAGTTTGCTGTGTCTATACGTGAGGAGCTAGTTTAAGGCGTACATCATGTGAGGAGCTAGTTTGCTGTGTCTATACGTACATCATGTGAGGAGCTAGTTTGCTGTGT
This sequence comes from Oncorhynchus nerka, assembly GCF_034236695.1. NCBI lineage: Eukaryota > Metazoa > Chordata > Actinopteri > Salmoniformes > Salmonidae > Oncorhynchus > Oncorhynchus nerka. The sequence goes on from NW_027039942.1 coordinate 24,104, forward strand.
CTATACGTACATCATGTGAGGAGCTAGTTTGCTGCGTCTATACGTACATCATGTGAGGAGCTAGTTTGCTGCGTGTATACGTACATCATGAGGAGCTAGTTTGCTGCGTCTATACGTACATCATGTGAGGAGCTAGTTTGCTGCGTCTATACGTGACATCATGTGAGGAGCTAGTTTGCTGCGTCTATACGTACATCATGTGAGGAGCTAGTTTGCTGTGTCTATACGCACACTCATGTGAGGAGCTAGTTTGCTGTGCTATACGCACATCATGTGAGGAGCTAGTTTGCTGCGTCTATACGTACATCATGTGAGGAGCTAGTTTGCTGTGTCTATACGTACATCATGTGAGGAGCTAGTTTGCTGCGTCTATACGTACATCATGTGAGGAGCTAGTTTGCTGCGTCTATACGTACGTCATGTGAGGAGCTAGTTTTCTGTGTCTATACGTACGTCATGTGAGGAGCTAGTTTGCTGTGTCTATACGTACATCATGTGAGGAGCTAGTTTGCTGTGTCTATACGTACATCATGTGAGGAGCTAGTTTGCTGTGTCTCACGTACATCATGTGAGGAGCTAGTTTGCTGCGTCTATACGTACATCATGTGAGGAGCTAGTTTGCTGTGTCTATACGTACATCATGTGAGGAGCTAGTTTGCTGCGTCTATACGTACATCATGTGAGGAGCTAGTTTGCTGTGTCTATACGTACGTCATGTGAGGAGCTAGTTTGCTGTGTCTATACGTACATCATGTGAGGAGCTAGTTTGCTGCGTCTATACGTACATCATGTGAGGAGCTAGTTTGCTGTGTCTATACGTACATCATGTGAGGAGCTAGTTTGCTGCGTCTATATGTACATCATGTGAGGAGCTAGTTTGCTGCGTCTATACGCACGTCATGTGAGGAGCTATCTATACGTACATCATGTGAGGAGCTAGTTTGCTGTGTCTATACGTACATCATGTGAGGAGCTAGTTTGCTGCCTCTATACGTACATCATGTGAGGAGCTAGTTTGCTGCGTCTATACGTACGTCATGTGAGGAGATAGTTTGCTGCGTCTATACGCACGTCATGTGAGGAGCTAGTTTGCAGTGTCTATACGTACATCATGTGAGGAGCTAGTTTGCTGCGTCTATAGGTACATCATGTGAGGAGCTAGTTTGCAGTGCGACATCATGTGAGGAGCTAGTTTGCTGCGCCAATACGTACATCATGTGAGGAGCTAGTTTTCTGTGTCTATACGTACATCATGTGAGGAGCTAGGTTGCTGCTCTATACGCACATCATGTGAGGAGCTAGTTTGCTGCGTCTATACGTACATCATGTGAGGAGCTAGTTGCTGTGTCTGTGAGGAGCCATCCGTACTATATCATGTGAGGAGCTAGTTTGCTGTGTCTATACGTACATCATGTGAGGAGCTAGTTTGCTGTGTCTATAGGTACATCATGTGAGGAGCTAGTTTGCTGTCTATACGTACATCATGTGAGGAGCTAGTTTGCTGTGTCTATACGTACATCATGTGAGGAGCTAGTTTTCTGTGTCTATACGTACATCATGTGAGGAGCTAGTTTGCTGTGTCTATCCGTACATCATGTGAGGAGCTAGTTTGCTGTGTCTATACGTACATCATGTGAGGAGCTAGTTTGCTGCGTCTATACGTACATCATGTGAGGAGCTAGTTTGCTGTGTCTATACGTACATCATGTGAGGAGCTAGTTTGCTGCGTCTACGTACATCATGTGAGGAGCTAGTTTGCTGCGTCTATACGTACATCATGTGAGGAGCTAGTTTTCTGCGTCTATTTCACATCATGTGAGGAGCTAGTTTGCTGTGTCTATACGTACATCATGTGAGGAGCTAGTTTGCTGCGTCTATAGGGTACATCATGTGAGGAGCTAGTTTGCAGTGTCTATACGTACGTCATGTGAGGAGCTAGTTTTCTGTGTCTATACGTACGTCATGTGAGGAGCTAGTTTGCTGCGTCTATACGTACATCATGTGAGGAGCTAGTTTGCAGTGTCTATACGTACATCATGTGAGGAGCTAGTCTATACGTACATCATGTGAGGAGCTAGTTTGCTGCGTCTATACGTACATCATGTGAGGAGCTAGTTTGCAGTGTCTATACGTACATCATGTGAGGAGCTAGTTTGCTGCGTCTATACGTACATCATGTGAGGAGCTAGTTTGCTGCGTCTATACGTACATCATGTGAGGAGCTAGTTTGCTGTGTCTATACGTACGTCATGTGAGAGCTAGTTTGCTGCGTCTATACGCACGTCATGTGAGGAGCTAGTTTGCAGTGTCTATACGTACGTCATGTGAGGAGCTAGTTTGCTGCGTCTATACGTACATCATGTGAGGAGCTAGTTTGCTGTGTCTATACGTACATCATGTGAGGAGCTAGTTTGCTGTGTCTATACGTACATCATGTGAGGAGCTAGTTTGCTGTGTCTATACGTACATCATGTGAGGAGCTAGTTTGCTGTGTCTATACGTACATCATGTGAGGAGCTAGTTTGTTGCATCTATAGTTTTGAGAAGCTATGTCTATACGTACGCCCATGTGAGGAGCTAGTTTGCTGCGTCTATACGTACATCATGTGAGGAGCTAGTTTGCTGTGTCTATACGTACATCATGTGAGGAGCTAGTTTTGCTTCTATACGTACATCATGTGAGGAGCTAGTTTGCTGCGTCAATACGTACATCATGTGAGGAGCTAGTTTGCTGCGTCTATACGTACATCATGTGAGGAGCTAGTTTGCTGCGTCTATACGTACGTCATGTGAGGAGCTAGTTTCTATACGTACATCATGTGAGGAGCTAGTTTGCAGTGTCTATACGTACATCATGTGAGGAGCTAGTTTGCTGTGTCTATACGTACATCATGTGAGGAGCTAGTTTTCTGTGTCTATACGTACATCATGTGAGGAGCTAGTTTGCTGCGTCTATACGTACATCATGTGAGGAGCTAGTTTGCTGCGTCTATACGTACATCATGTGAGGAGCTAGTTTGCTGTGTCTATACGTACATCATGTGAGGAGCTAGTTTGCTGCATCTATACGTACATCATGTGAGGAGCTAGTTTGCTGCGTCTATACGTACATCATGTGAGGAGCTAGTTTGCTGCGTCTATACGTACATCATGTGAGGAGCTAGTTTGCTGCGTCTATACGTACGTCATGTGAGGAGCTAGTTTGCTGCGTCTATACGTACGTCATGTGAGGAGCTAGTTTGCAGTGTCTATACGTACGTCATGTGAGGAGCTAGTTTGCTGCGCCAATACGTACATCATGTGAGGAGCTAGTTTGCTGCGTCTATACGTACATCATGTGAGGAGCTAGTTTGCAGTGTCTATACGTACGCCATGTGAGGAGCTAGTTGCAGTGTCTATACGTACATCATGTGAGGAGCTAGTTTGCTGCGTCTATACGTACATCATGTGAGGAGCTAGTTTGCAGTGTCTATACGTACATCATGTGAGTAGCTAGTTTGCTGCGTCTATACGTACGTCATGTGAGGAGCTAGTTTGCTGCGTCTATACGTACGTCATGTGAGGAGCTAGTTTGCTGCGTCTATACGTACATCATGTGACGAGCTAGTTTGCTGCATCTATACGTACATCATGTGAGGAGCTAATTTGCTGCGCCAATACGTACATCATGTGAGGAGCTAGTTTGCTGCGTCTATACGTACATCATGTGAGGAGCTAGTTTGCTGCGTCTATACGTACATCATGTGAGGAGCTAGTTTGCTGCGCCTATACGTACGTCATGTGAGGAGCTAGTTTGCTGCGTCTATACGTACATCATGTGAGGAGCTAGTTTGCTGCGTCTATAGGTACCGTCATGTGAGGAGCTAGTTTGCTGCGTCTACGTACGTCATGTGAGGAGCCTAGTTTTCTGTGTCTATACCTACATCATGTGAGGAGCTAGTTTGCTGTGTCTATACGAACATAATTTGAGGAGCTAGTTTGCTGCCTATACGTACGATGTGAGGAGCTAGTTTGCTGCGTCTATACGTACGTCATGTGAGGAGCTAGTTTGCTGAGTCTATACGTACGTCATGTGAGGAGCTAGTTTGCTGCGTCTATACGTACATCATGTGAGGAGCTAGTTTGCTGCTTCTATACGTACATCATGTCTGCATCTATACGTACATCATGTGAGGAGCTAGTTTGCTGCGTCTATACGTACATCATGTGAGGAGCTAGTTTGCTGCGTCTATACGTACATCATGTGAGGAGCTAGTTTGCAGTGTCTATACGTACATCATGTGAGGAGCTAGTTTGCAGTGTCTATACGTACATCATGTGAGGAGCTAGTTTGCTGCGTCCATACGTACGTCATGTGAGGAGCTAGTTTTTCTACGTACATCATGTGAGGAGCTAGTTTGCAGTGTCTATACGTACGCCATGTGAGGAGCTAGTTGCAGTGTCTATACGTACATCATGTGAGGAGCTAGTTTGCTGCGTCTATACGTACATCATGTGAGGAGCTAGTTTGCAGTGTCTATACGTACATCATGTGAGGAGCTAGTTTGCTGCGTCTATACGTACATCATGTGAGGAGCTAGTTTGCTGCGTCTATACGTACGTCATGTGAGGAGCTAGTTTGCTGTGTCTATAATACATCATGTGACGAGCTAGTTTGCTGCATCTATACGTGACGTCATGTGAGGAGCTAGTTTGCTGCGTCTATACGTACATCATGTGAGGAGCTAGTTTGCTGCGTCTATACGTACATCATGTGAGGAGCTAGTTTGCTGTGTCTATACGTACATCATGTGAGGAGCTAGTTTGCTGCGTCTATACGTACATCATGTGAGGAGCTAGTTTGCTGTGTCTATACGTACATCATGTGAGGAGCTAGTTTGCTGCGTCTATACTACATCATGTGAGGAGCTAGTTTGCTGTGTCTATACGTACATCATGTGAGGAGCTAGTTTGCTGTGTCTATACTACATCATGTGAGGAGCTAGTTTGCTGTGTCTATACGTACATAATTTGGAGGAGCTAGTTTGCTGTGTCTATACTACATCATGTGAGGAGCTAGTTTGCTGTGTCTATATGTACATAATTTGAGGAGCTAGTTTGCTGTGTCTCATGAGGAGCTAGTTTACTGTGTCATGTGAGGAGCTAGTTTGCTGCGTCTATACGTACGTCATGTGAGGAGCTAGTTTGCTGTGTCTATACGTGTCATGTGAGGAGCTAGTTTGCTGTGTCTATACTACATCATGTGAGGAGCTAGTTTGCTGTGTCTATACGTACATCATGTGAGGAGCTAGTTTGCTGCGTCTATACGTACATCATGTGAGGAGCTAGTTTGCTGTGTCTATACGTACATCATGTGAGAGCTGTGCTAGTACATGATGTGAGGAGCTAGCTGCGTCTATACGTACATCATGTGAGGAGCTAGTTTGCAGTGTCTATACGTACATCATGTGAGAGCTAGTTTGCTGCGTCTATACGTACATCATGTGAGGAGCTAGTTTGCTGCGTCTATACGTACGTCATGTGAGGAGCTAGTTTGCTGCGTCTATACGTACATCATGTGAGGAGCTAGTTTGCAGTGTCTATACGTACATCATGTGAGGAGCTAGTTTGCTGCGTCTATACGTACATCATGTGAGGAGCTAGTTTGCTGTGTCTATACGTACGTCATGTGAGGAGCTAGTTTGCTGCGTCTATACTACATCATGTGAGGAGCTAGTTTGCTGTGTCTATACGTACATCATGTGAGGAGCTAGTTTGCTGCGTCTATACGTACATCATGTGAGGAGCTAGTTTGCTGCGTCTATACGTACATCATGTGAGCAGCTAGTTTGCTGTGTCTATACGTACATCATGTGAGGAGCTAGTTGCTGTGTCTATTGTACATCATGTGAGGAGCTAGTTTGCTGCGTCTATACATACATCATGTGAGGAGCTAGTTTGCAGTGTCTATACGTACGTCATGTGAGGAGCTAGTTTGCTGCGTCTATACGTACATCATGTGAGGAGCTAGTTTGCTGCGCCCTGCATCTATACATACAGAATAACTCCCCAAACTTTTTGGTCACAGAGGGCCAATTTAGCAATGACATCACTAGTCTGTAACAAGAGCCCATGACAAGCGTATGTAAATTGTATATGACTAATCGCCTCCCGCGTCACCTCTCGGCACCTCCGAGGCCGGGCGATGAAAGACGGAGCGAGGAGAAATCTACCCAACAGCCCCTGCTTTTGAAGTGAGGAGGCTGGGGTGAAAACATGGCCAGCCAAGCTGCCCGCCCACACCACTATCCCCTAGCCTCTCCTCCACCATCCCTCCATCTCTCCACTTTCACTTCATGGGATCCCATGAAGTGATTCCATATGTCCAAGACATGTTAGATGAAGGTGCTGTTGACCACCCGTACAATATGCCTCTTTGATAATCCCAGATCTTACTCTTTATCTGTCTGTGTACATAATACTGGACCTTCATTTAAAGAGAATGTCAAGATGAGTCTGGACAATGTGAAATGTGCGCCACAGATGTCATTGTGGACGGAGTTAACATTTACCACCAGCCTTCAATGTGTGGAGTTTTTTTTCCTGTAAGGAATATAAATGTGTCACCACTGGAGTAATGCAGCCATTGTCGAAGGATGAGAGGCAACATGAACTCATCAACTCAAGAGAAGTTGTTTGTGTCTTTTTGTGTCTGTCTTCACCTGGGACGGTCGAAGGAAATCTGCTTTAACATTTATTCAATCTGGGTACTGGTGAACTTGTTAATAATGCTATTTCTGATTGGTCATGGTTAGGCATGTGGTTATGTTGATGGCATTTTAGCCAATTATAAGTGCTGCATTTCTCTGTGATCTATTTTTGTGACTCATAATGCCTTTCAACAAGTTTCTAAATCTCTCATAAGATTTTTGAGATATAAATTGAATAATGTCTATATACATTACATATGTATTATTATATATTTATAAATATAGCATGTTAAATCCAGAGCTATTTTTTCTATATATAAATTGAAACTTTCAAAAGTTTTCTACAGAAATATATATGTTTTGTTTTGTTTTGTACAGCTATATTACACAATGATAATGTACATAATATACAATTCCACAGTTTAAATCATGACTTTAATAGTCTACTTAAAAACAGTACATTCACTATTACTGGACAGAATTGAATGGATCAAAGTGACTGATTTAACTATTATTTTATTAACCCAGGTATTTATTCCTTTTACAGGAGGTGGCAAGTAGCCTAGTGGTTAAGAGCGTTGGGCCAGTAACAGAAAGATTGCTGGTTCAACCCTCCCAGAGTTGACTAGGTGGAAAAATCTGTCCATGAACCCTTGAGCAAAGCACTTAATCCTAATTGCTCTGGATAAGGACTGTCTGCTAAATGATCAAATGTAAATTTTACATTATGAGCATACTATAACATCTTATTTCAAGATGATGATTTATATTGTAAAGATATTAGCTTGTGTGTTTTGACATTGATCCAACAATTGAGTGGATAAACTACACCATAAACAACCAAGTCTCTCTTAAGAAAAAGATCAAAACTTACATACTCTTCTGGTTTTCTTCCAGCCTCGACTTAAGTGGAAGAATACATTTTGTGACTGTCACATAGCTGTGGTGGGACATACTATAATTTGAAGTCGCTTCCTTATCAATTAAAGACATTTAGCTGTCCAAAAGAATCCTGTCTACCAAAGAGCACGCTCGATGTAGCAAATTATAACCTTTACACTTCTTCATTTTCCTTATGAGTGGCATGTGCGCCTCAGAGAGAGCAAGGGAAGGTTATGGATACTGGGGTTATCGAGGACGCCGCGTCATATTCTGGAGACCGACAGTGACAAAACAAAGCATTTTCATCACTCAGTGGGAAAATAAAAGCAGTTGATATTACTTTGGGTAGTTGCATTATTTCAATTAGTTTAACTATAAAACAGCAGACAAGGTCAGTTTTCTATTGTCTTTTTAATCAAAAATATTATTTGAATTTAGCTTACTTGTTGAATTTGTGGAAAATATACTTGTTTATACTCAATACAAATGTACTCTCACCCACCAGCAAATGGGGAATGACTCTTTGGCCATTGGTGGTTATTTTCTGCACAGAACAGGACTCATCCCCTTTCACAATAAGACATGACCAGACTATCGCCATAGGCTGCTCTCCAAAGCTGAGAGTTTCCCTTCCCTCACACATAAGCTGACATGAGCAAGTCTGTGTTTCTGCTGCCGATGACACAGGCAGCAGAGAATTTGACTTGCAGAACAAACAAGTGGCGCTGCCTATATCCGCCATGTAATTTGTACTTATCTGTCGGATATTTACGGCTGTTTTTGCCCGGTGCCCCCAGACCATCTCAGCTGCGCCGTGGGAGGTTCTCTGTCAATGCCACCTTTGTTGTGTTGCTCCCAAAGATAGAGCGGTGCAATTGACAGGCCAGAAAATGCAATGAGTCATCATCCCGTCTTCCCCCTGTCCTCTCTGCCATGGAGATCATGGCACATGCATGCTCCTTAGAGCCCCCTCCAGCCTCTCTCTCTCTCTCTCCTCTCTCTCCGATCTCTCTCTCTCTCTCTCTCTCTCTCTCTCTGTGTCTGTCTCCTCCTCTCTCTCTGTCTCTCTGTTTCTGTCCCTCTCTCTCTCTCTCTCTCGATCTTTCTCTCTCTTTTCCCTCTGTATGTGTCTCTTTTTCTCTCTCTCTCTCTCTCGTTTTCCCTCTCTTTTCTCTCGCCTTTCTCCCTCTCTTTCTTCTCTCTCTCTCTCTCTGACTACAATCCTGGGGGCTGAAGGGGAATCAGCTAAGGGCTTCAACCCCTCACTGACACTCACCGCCACAACCCTCTAAAATTTTTAAGAGTGAGAATCGGTTACATCCACTTTGAGCCTAGAAACTTTTCTGAATCTTTTTGTTTCCACTTGAAGAAAGATTTTTTTTCATGTTTCCATTTTGATTTCCTGTGCACATATCCTTATTGGTTATCAGTTTAGTTTTCAGTCCTGATAGTGGTTCATTTCTGGATGGAAAACAAATAATGACTTCCCAATGGGTGGGAGAGAAGAGAGGGTGTTGAAACTGTTGGCCTGTGTCTCCCTAAGCCCTCCCCTCCCCTGAAGAGGAATCTCCCATAATTCAGGAGGCAGCAGCTGGAAGGGGATTACTCTAAGGTTCTGTACTTAGCAGTGGGATGGTCACAGGGTAGTGATCTAAGGAGCTCTTTTCAACTGTCTGTCGTGCGTGCGTGCGTGCGTGCGTGCGTGCGTGCGTGCGTGTGTGTGTGTCTCTGCGTACGCGCATGCATTTTGAGCTGTGCGGGCATGTGCATGTAGGTAGGTGTGTGTTTTGCTGTGTATGTGACTGGATTTTTCTGTGTCTGATGCCAGGTTTCTGTGTCTGTCTGTCTGTCTGTCCATGTGTGTTGATCTGCATCTGTCCGAGGCCCTATTATGGATTTGAAATAAGTTCGCTAACAGTAAACACAGGGTCAGGGAAGATGAGGAATCAAAACAAGACGGGCCCTGGACCCCTGAGCCTCCATCCACATTGTACTCTAACAGGATTAAAGCTCACTTGGCCGGTGCATTTGCATACTTTAGCCCTGTTGAGGGTCACTTGATGTCTCCGCATCACTTTGATTGCCCTAGCGTGACTTTGCTGGTCAGGGAGGAGACACAAAAGGGACACCATGCGAACCTGCAATTCTCCTTGGTGATGCAGCCTGCAACCTCAAAAGACCCCAACTCTATTCCCAATCCATTCTCTCAACATTGTGAATAACAAAACGATATTTGTTTCTTTTTTGTTATTCTGCCTGTATCCAGCTAGTACATTCAGCATCCAGTACACTCTACCTGAAAAATATTTTTTTTACAGCCCCCTTCAAATGGAGTAATTTCCAGAGTCTTCTTTTATTGCTTTAATTTGCATATAAATTAAATGCATATTGTAGCTGTAAGGCAGACTATGCTAAGTATGCACTGGATCCCAGGGTTCCATTGTTTTATACATAAACCTCATGCATCTGCTAAATGATTAGGTGGGGAAAGTATCCTTGTCATTTTTAATTGGCTGAATAACTTCCCCCTTGCGTCACTCCGTGCTATTCTAGGGCAATGCAGATTGCACCTTTTGCAATGCAGAGATCTTTTCGTAAATTCTTATCCGGGTTTGCACACGTAGCATGTCAAATAATCAATATATTTTTTTATCTTCAGTTACTTTTTTCCAACTTACTGCAACACTGTGTTGTCAGACCAATGATGATGAAGAGGCAAGCATGTCACATCATGTAATGTAATGTCAAGTCAAATGACTTACCTGTCCACTGTGCAGCTCCAGTAGGCCTTTACTGATCCTGCTGGGAACTTCACCGCACTTTGATTGTAAGTTCAACGTTGTATTTGAATATTAGGCTATGTATATTACATTCGTTTTTTTCCATTGATAGTGGGCCTATATTCTTCTTGAAATTGCAAATGCAAACAAACCAGAAAAGGATAGCATTAGCTCTTGACAAAGACTTATCAAGCAAACAAGCAAAAAGTGTGACATTAGCATTAACAATAACGCGGAAAAAAAATAGACAAAAATGGTAGAAACAACCATAGAGAAATGGCGTCACCGAGTATACTTGAAAGAGCTGTTGCGTATGACCGTACCATTATATTTTTCTGCAACAATCACTGAGCTGGATAAAAATGTATCATGCGTATAGGTACGGTATGAACTGTGTCCCTCTACCGATAGACATGTCTTATTCAGATGTCATAATGCATTGAATTGAAATGTCTTCCATAATTTCTGTATTCTGGGGAAAAGAAAACAATGGGACACGCAATAACTAGACTACATTAATAAGCGTATGGTGGCTGGAAAGGTCCATTAGAAGTCTTGAATTAATTCATGCTGTACATTTTTCATTAATTGCCAGGCTACTCCACCCATAATATAAATCCAATGTAAACAGAAGTTATTCAAATAAATGATGCATGAGTGGTGTGCGTGTGTGTTGATTAAAACTCGGGGAGTTAATTGAACGTCGAAACCCAGAGCAGTTCGAACAACATTGGAAATAATTAAAAACAAAACCGAGGAGAAGCCCAGGGGCGGTAAAATGGTTGGGCTGCTGTCCTCTCCAGAGAAGTGGGCAACCGTTAATTAAATCCGAACTCATTTATGGTTACGTAACAAACAGATAGGCTTATATTAGGACCAACGAAATAAACTTGGTACATGACCATGTATTTCAATTGAATAGGCTTTATTGTGTGAGTTGGACGCAGCCAAATGTTGAAAAGTTGGAAAAATCAAATGAATTAATGAATGCAATTAATGATCAAATCAGGCTATAGGTAATCATGAAAAAAGGAATTCATTTATTTATTTGCCCAGTAATCAACGGCCTAGGCTATAGGCCTATCAGCTCGGGGGTTTGAAGATCAATTGGTATGATATTTCAAGGTTTGTTTTTGTCAATTGTTCATAGTTTACCATTTCTAATGTTGCTTGCACTTGTGCCAGGGTTGCTGCAATACGCAGTCATCCTTAATAATTGATTGAGTGAGTAAGCAAGTATAAAAAAGGGGTCAATTGTTTTTATTTTTAATTGCAAAAATTTCATCTTGAACGGAGAGGAAATTACGAACAAATAATCCATGTCATATTATATGAATTTAAACTTTGTCATTGTTTTTCTCCTACCTGCACTATGCTGCGAACCACGTCCGTTGTCAAGTAGTAAGATAATGTTGTTTTGGGGTAATGCAAAAAATATGTCTTTTTTCCATATTTAATAGCATATGCCTACACTTATTTTGAGAAACTGAGAGTTATCTAGACAATATAGGTCCCAGTGTAGGCTTGTTGTTGAAGGTACATGTAACTTAGAAAATTGATTTAATTAATGAACCATTTTCATGGGATATAAAGATAAAGGCAATGTAGGCTACAGGCTAGGCTACATATTTGCAGGGAATAGCAATATCCTGGCGTATTTTGTCGCACAGGGGAGATTTTAAAGAAGATAATGCCTCAAGCCCACGCAGGAAAGCACCTAAATCCTATACCCACCTGCAAAGCATAGTGTCGATCAATTGATAACTAGTTGAAGGTATTTTGGAGAACTAAAACAATACCATAATATTCGATAAAAGTGGACAATCTTCCAGCTCAGTAGCCTATTAGGTAGCCTATTAGGTGAACAAGTTCAAACGAAGGCTATATAAAAGTGTGTTATATGGGTTTAGCTACTAGGTCCATGAAGTAGGCTGGACTAGACTCTATTTCAACGAAAGTTGCAAGATGATATTGGCATTGTTCATACTACAACTATCGTTTAGAAACTAATGGCGTTTAGTTTCTTCGCCCCTCACATTCATAACCTATATTGGTTCCTTTCGGGCAATTCAGATTGTTAGTAGGGGACCTCTTCACTGAGGAATCTTGCTATTTTTTATGAATGTGTTTTTCATATTTAATTTTGTGTGTTTCCGAAAAGAGATGCAATGGAACCCTGCTAAATGAGTGTGTAATTGCTTCGTCTTGGGTTCCCTCGAAAACCAGAGCAAAATATCTACCTGAATGGGTCCTTTAGTGCTAACCCCCGTCTTTTTTTGTTAGGCGTATGTCTGATAAACGCAATAACCTATTTGAGAATCATTACACAAAGTTAAAATGTCAACATTTTAACATAGCAAGTTAACAAAGAAATAGTATCGCTGTCTTCGAATTGAAATTGACGACTGGTAGGCCTGATGTAGCCTATAGGTTGTGCTATAAATAGAAATGACTTGTTTTGACTGCCCGGTCTGACCTATGGCTTGCCCATGGGCTTTGAGACACAGACACAAAGACCGGTGCTGCCTGGTCCGGACATTTAAGCTATAGGCTATCCCAATGAGCAATATACCGGCATTGAAAACAACGCGTGTCACGTCGCAGGGTGCACGGGGAGGCTTATCAGACATAAACAGAGGTTACAGGCCGAATGGGAACTTAGTCCAAAATAATCACGTAGGCTAGGGTAGGGCAAGAGTAGCCTATATAGCAACTAGATTGAATGGAAATACGTCTCTTTACGAACAAAGACTAATGAATTTGGCCTTTGAAACTAATAGTGCACGGAAAAGGCGGCAACTATTCAGTTGGAATCTGATTTTCATTTTTTTTAATTCCATAAATATGCTCTTTAAAGATCTGATTTTCCTCTGACCAATAAAATGTCCCATTCTTAGATCTTCTGCCTATGTTGGCGTTCCTCCATACCGCCTGGGTGTTTAATCGAATCTTGTAAATGCCGAGAATAGTTTAATAAGTGAAACGATATCCATTCTGGAAAAATAGCTACCATGTGTGAAGATGTCCGGTGACGGTGGCAGGGCAGGGACAACCTAACTGTTGTTCGAGAAAGTACCCCAGTAACAGGAAATAAATAAATATACATCAAATCTATTGTTCATAAGGATAAGTTATGAGACTTGGGTGTGTGTATAAGTATCCTATACAATGCAATCATACAATACAGTGTGTGTGTGTGTGTGTGTGTGTGTGTGTGTGTGTGTGTGTGTGTGTGTGTGTGTGTGTGTGTGTGTGTGTGTGTGTGTGTGTGTGTGTGTGTGTGTATATATAAGGGAGGGGGCGCTGACTTAACAAGAGCAGAATTGATGTTGTTTTGGCTGGAACGTCATCTTGATGGTTGCCATAATAAAATGTCTCTACCACAAGGCCAAGTTATGAGACAGTATCCTATACAATGCAATCATACAATACAGTGTGTGTGTGTGTGTGTGTGTGTGTGTGTGTGTGTGTGTGTGTGTGTGTGTGTGTGTGTGTGTGTGTGTGTGTGTGTGTGTGTGTGTGTGTGTGTGTGTGTGTGTGTGTGTGTGTGTGTGTGTGTGTTTGTGTTTGTGTTTGTATCTGTTCATCCGTTGCATATAGCTTTAGATTTTTTTTCTTAGGCATTTTAACTCATATGGTGAATTCTTGCAGCGTGTTCACCATTCACTTCAGTGGAGCTTAATATTCTGTTACATGCATGTTTATCTCTAAAAGCTTTTAATACCTTTGTGGTCATGTAGTCAAGCCTTTACGTTAAAACATCTCGAAGCGTGTCGACTTTATTATCCTTATATATTTCATGAGGAGACTGGAAGTTCTATTTAAAGCACAACATAGCCTGCACAGAGATGATGACGTTCTGAATTGAGACACGCAGTTTCTTGGAGAAGACACCAGCCACCAGTGGTAAAGTACTTAAGTAAAACTACTTTAAAGTACTACTCAAGTCGTTTTTTTGTATCTGTGTACTTTACTATTTATATTTTTGACTACTTTGACTTTTACTTCACGACATTCCGAAAGAAAATAACGTACTTTTTACGCCATACATTTTCTTTGACAACCAAAAGTAAATTTTCAATGCTTAGCAGGACCGGAAAACGGTCAAATTCACTCACTTATCAAGAGAGCATCCCTGGTAATCCCTACTGCCTCTGATCTGGAAGACTCACTAAACACAAATGTTTCGTTTGTAAATGTGTTGGAGTGTGGCCCTGGCTATCCGTGAATTAAAGAATAAAAAGGAAACGTGTGCCGTCTGGTTTGTCTGGTATAAGGAATTTTAAATGATTTATACTTTTACTTAAGTATATTTTAGCAATTACATTTACTTTTGTAGAAAGGCATTTTGTATAAAGGCATCTTTTTTTAAAAGTATTACATTTAGCTACTTTTCCCACCACTGCCATTTAGAAACTTCATCACCATGTTCTATACTACTAGCCTAAATGTAGACATACAGTATATCCCAATGATAAAGGCCGAGATAATGCGTGTACTCATAGTAATACAATATTATTGAAGAAAGAACAATAATAATATGCCTACTAATCGTAATACTACTATTACTGTGTTTTCCCCCAATAAACGAATAGTTAAAAAAATATATAACTTCCATGCGTGCACTGTGACCTTGACGGATATAGGCCTGCCTATAGGTTACATGGTTTCCGTGAGTGTGTAGGCATTATGGTAGGCTAGGCTACACGCCTGGACCTTCTGGCCTATTTATTAACAAGCAATATTTGTATAGCAAATGGCATAGCTCGTGGGAAATATATGCATGTCAACATTATCTGAATTAACTCACTTAAAAGGATGAAGAATGTCTTAGAACAAAATTAAAAAAGGTAGGTTTGTTTTGCATTACAGGAAATAATTATGTCACTGAAGTTTTATATTTTTCCAGAAAGCTCAACAAAAATACCCCATATTAGGTCATTGTCTCTTAGTACTTTATTTAAACGACATAGTGTTAGTCCTGGGCCTTAGTTTTCAACGATTTACAAACTACGCTTTTATGTATAGAATTTCAATGACGAATGAAACTGTAGAACATTCTACATTTTTTTATTTATTTCAGACTACATATTCTCTGAACATATTAAAATCTTTGGCTTGGCGCGTCGGTTCAGAAACGCAATCTGCAGAATTGTGAGAGATTGGGGAGAGGGGCGACAGAAATCACACAAAAAAATCTAGGAGTCAGACACTTATACTAAAACAATGGCCAACAACATCATAAAAAATGAAAACTTTAAATTTCCAGCAAGTAGGGATTGATACAGACATAACCTTACCTGAAATTAAATATATACAACGTCATATTGTTTTGGCTATATATAAACTTTAATAATGTTCGTATTTTATATAATGATGTCCATATACTGTATCATAAACAGAAATCGGTTTTAAATAGAATCTGTCCCAGTCAAATCGTATTTACCTCTTTCTTTTTCAGTTCACAAAAGAGTTCAAGCACTCTGCTTCAGTTCAGCGTCTATTTTGCCCTGCACGAGGGGGGGAATTTACTCGCTATCATCCTTCTCCTCTTGGACCGTGGTTGTGGAATGGTTGTACAGTCCTTGGGCCATGAGTTGGAGAGCCAGGCCGTTCTTGTAGCCATTCCCCTTTTTGATTTTTGCCCTCTTATTCTGAAACCAAATTTTTATTTGGGATTCATTGAGATTCAGTTCTGTGGCCAGTGACTGTCTCCGTTGTTCTGTTATGTAGCGATTTGCCTGAAACTCGGACTTAAGTCTCTGCAGCTGTTCAGCCGTAAACGCGGTTCTGGGTCGCTTGTCTTCTTTCTCATTTTTCTTCTTTTTCAATTTCCGTGTCCTTGGGCCTGATGTAGAAACAACAGTGAAACGAACACGTAAATATCAGTTAGTCCTAGGCCCAACAAACATGAATTTACACATGACTAAAACAATGGAGTATTTCAATGTAATAAATATTGTTCATTGCTAAATGTGTGTTTGCAGTTATTGCGACCATTTTGCCCCAGGCGCAAGGTGCAAGGCTAAATGATGAGCAGTTGTATTTACATAATTCATTCATTTGAATATTCATAATATAAGAAATGCAGTAACACATATCTTCCAATTACATAATACAGAACCAAAAACATATAAGCAACGTCAAAACAATAAAAACGTAGGCCTAGTGGTGTGAATGACCGTTATCCTCGATCGCGTGTCTATTTTGCGCATATGTTTAGGCCTAGGCTATATGTGGTCTACGAATTTCATAGTTTCCTCAGACAGATTGGGTAATATCAATAATAACAATATAATATCAACCTACACGCCTATACTTTCTAACAGACTATTGTTGATTGGCATGCCCTTTTTTCTGCAGGCCTACCCTGCAGACCGGTGCAAGCACGAGAACACACAGTCCTTAGCACAAGTAGGCCTTATAGCTCAGCTCAGACACTATTCCTCCGCTCATTCCATCAATGTGTGTAATAAAAACTCGGTGCCATAAAATGTAAAAGTAAACTAACTTAAGGCAAACATATTTGGTTATTTACTATTTCACTAGGCTATGGTTAGACCTACATTGCAATAGGTCTATCTAAAACGCCATTGCACTGGAACGTTAGGCTACTGTCTAGCAAGTTGGTATTGAGATACTTGTCTAGTCTATCCACAGCCATGTAGCGTGCACATAATTACATCTGAGAGGTTCATAATGTAGCATATTCACAGTGCTAATATTGCGATAAAGAAGATACATGGATATAGCCTCATCGTTTATCTTTTTACGACACACTTTCTGCAAACGTGTTACCTAACCGCTGTATAGGCCGAGCGCATAGCTAATATAGGCCTACTATTCATCCATTCGATTGACTTCTCCAAAAACGCAGACGACACAACAAAATGTAGGCTGTCATTTCAGGGGGGGAAAACTATCTCTATAGGGTAAAAAACACAACTAGGTCGTATATTGCAAAATCAAGCTGCGGATCCCAATTCAGGCAGTGCATTGTAGCATACGGTTTAATTCAGTTCGATACTGTATTGTGTGAAACTCAACTATATGCTTCTACTGCTATCATAAACACAATATATTGTGCATAAACCTAGGCTATGTAGCCTTGTACTTTTTAATTGGCGGGATATTTTTATTGGACATTTTCATGCGCGTTATGGACTGTAGCCCTATGTCATATTTATTTCGTAATTTGGAACCACATGGGCCAAAATAGCTTAACATGTAACGACAGGGGTCACGTTTACCTGCAGATACAGGCTAATTTCTGAATACAATAACAGTATTAGGCCTACAATAGCAATAACATACACAGGCTAGGCCAGGGCCTACTTGCCTAAAATATAACATAGGCTATTTGATTAGCTAAAACAATTATATAGGCTGTCGGTTAAATCCAATTTCGTAAGCCTACAGACCAGACCAGATATCATTCCCGAAAGATATCGAAACCAATCGGCCTAGTGTTTTTCCCCCCAGAGTCATATAGCCTAGGCCTAAATCTTATAGCTTAATCAGTCAATAAATCACTTTAGTCAATCGATAAATATTTTCTGAATTCTGAATCTCATGTCAAGTTCGGAAAGATTGTGGATAATAAACCGCCAAACATATTGACAAGGCAGTCTATACAAACCCCTTGATTTACACCATAGGCCCGTCAATATGTTCGTCGGGTGAAAAGAAAGTCAGCTATTGTAGTCTAATCGAAGGACGTAATGGTTGACTCATGTAGATAATATAGACTAAACTATTTGATTAATCTATCTGTTTTTTTCTCTTTTTTTTCGTGTATATTTTGCAATTTTGGCGATTTGGAGACGGCCTACAGCGAAGGCTTGCCTAACAGCTAACAGTCAGAATAGGCATGTGGTGTGAAGTAAAACAAGATAGTAAAACAAAACGACCACAGGTAAAGTGGACGTTTCGGTGACCACTCCTTTCAAGTTTGTCTTGTCCATGCAACACTTTTCAATGAGTTTTACATAAACAATGTGATAACACGGAGGACCGGTTTTCAGCATTGCTTTGTTTTGAGGAGAATAATTCAAATGAGGGAGGAGAATCAAGTTGCAGCCCAGTTGGTCTTCCTAACATGTTCTGCCAGGTCTTATTAATCTTTTGGTTTGAAATGCTCTCACCTAAACAAAGTGGCAATTGTGTGTGTGGGTTATTGTTAGATAGATTATGGCAAGTACTATAGGAATATGTCTAGTCTAGCCTACTATGATAATCCGGGCCTATCATCATTTGTTGTTTTGGCTGTTGTTATGATTAGCTTTTTATTTTATTTTTGTCTATCGTGCGTAACGCTCACGAATTGAATTAATTGTACAATGGAGCAAAGCGAGAGTGAGAGAGGGGGGGGACACAGAGACAGAGAGAGAGAGAGACAGAGTTTACGATGTTCACATTGACCTATAAACTAGGCCTACTCCCAACACAACCAAAATAACGGACTTTCACATTTCACATCTGCAGGGGTAAAATGATTCGGAAACTAGCGCCATACCAGATGATGGTCGATCCGAATATCTCGTGCAGTAAACCCACGCAGGCCATAACATCGGCGTAGATTCTTTAGCGGGTGGAGATCCTCCATTACTGGCATTCACAACCACTATTGACGCGGTGTCTCCATATCTCGTTGTGGTAGTCCCATTCCCTTCACCTTGTTTTGTCGAGCTCTGTTTCGAGGACGGCGAGGACGACGATGAAGAAGTACTGTCACTACTGCAGTTGGAATCCTGGCAAAGGCTGCTCGCGTGAGATGGCCTGATGACCAAAGGGTTGACGTTTTCTCTGCCGGAGGTCTGCGCCCGCTCCCGACTCCCAAGCTCCTTCTTGCAGCCGAAGTCTGGCCGCAGAATATTGTCAATAAAAAAGTTTGTGGTTCTATGTACTTGCTGTGCTGCCTGGTGGGGCAAAATGGGAGGAGATGGTAGATTCGGGGAGAGGGACACGCTCTCTCCCTCAGTCGAATCACGGCTGTTTTGATCAATTCGCTCTTCCATAACTGGTACACTTTTGGCTGGAGCGCAAACTCTCCACGCCAAACTCCACTTGTTGCTCAATACCGTATCCGAATAATAGCAAACAAAAAAAGATATCTGACTATATTATGAAGGAAGCCTATATAAAATACTTTTGATAAATGTGACAATGTTCTACACTGTCGACATGTTGTCTACGAAAGCGATCCAAGTGTCACAACAGCCCTGCGCTACCACGACTGACTACACATCGCGCGCAGCAGCGTCGTCCCTAGCATTCTCTAATGTATGTCAGCGCGATCTTTCTAAACTCTCCTAAAACCCGTTATCCCTCTCACACACTTTTCCCCCCACACCAACCGGAAGCACGTGAGTGCCAACACACGTGCAATAGACCAATCACTTGTGCAGATCCGCGCTGTCAGAAGTGACGACGTCCAATTGAATTTTACGAATCTCAGCAAATAAATAATAGATGGCTTTTAGGCACCAAACAAGGGGTCTCAGCGGTGCGCTCTTCTTTCATACCAAATTACTATGCTCATCACCGATAGAGGAAAACCTGGTAGGGACATTGGGCTGGTACAGAAATGTTATAGGCTACCAATACATTTAGGCCACCAATGGTTCCCGTTAATTTGTTTATCGACTTGATTGCCTTCCACTCTCCTACCACCGAAAGGTGATATGTGTATGCTTTTCTTAAGTCCTCTTCCTCCACATTTGGCAGGAACCGTAGCCTATACAATTGACATGCAGTATGACATTTTTCCCACTTCAGTTTATGTTTTTCCTGTTTTGTATCTAATATAATCGGTGTGTCAAATTGACAACCCGTATCTTAAATGACTATCTTATCTAGGCTACAAAATCCCTATGATAGTTGTATAATTACGCATGCGTAATTTCTGCTTTCCAAATGGATAACTCACTTGATAAACGCTTGTAATCATCCTCACCTGTGCATAGCCTGACTTTGGCCGGTCACGTGCTTGTAGGTATAAGCTATATTTACATTTCTATAAAGAAACAAGTGACGTTAGTTGATGGAGGTGGTAGGACGTGATGGAGGTGGTTTGTTTGAGCCTTTGTATCAGACCTATAATAAGAAGTATTAGGCCTAATGGAGATAAAGTGATGCAACATATCTCAAATCAGGCTAATCATTCATGAACCCATTCCAAGGTGGGCTGTATCGTAAAATTGAAAATTGTTTATGTTCACTCTCATTTTATTAAGTTTAAACGGGCATACAATTTGCATTGCTATGGGCCTATATCTGTGTCACTATTTTCTATAGGCTACACCACAGGTGCAGTTGGGTGAGGGTAGAGTCTAATTAAACATCACTACAAATCCAACATTACAATCCCAGATTGAAACATAGATATAGCAGCAAACAAAACAAAACGAAACAAACACACATTGGAGACACCATAGGCCTGATATGTTTGTTAATTGAGAACCTCGGTTTTTTTTGCAACAAGGTAGACGCTCGAGCTTCTTTGTTGTGTGACAACTTTTTTCCATGCTTAGGGATACCATTTTTTTTAAATGACACATAAATAAGAGTAATTAGTCACGAAATAATACATTCTGCTCGAAACTATAGGACTGATTCACATTCAACATGCTAGTATTGAAATCTTTATCCCATAAGCTATAGTGTTAGTGTGGGTAGTTAATTAAATTATAATTGGGACACTATCAATATGCTATTTAGGCAAGTAGCCATTGTGGAGACGCAGTCCCTTTTCAGGCGGTAAATGAGGACTCCGGCTCTTATCTTGCCCGCAAAGAGACGCCTTGAGAGGGGCCGCAAAATATAATTTATAGCTTTTAATTACTCTTCATTCCGCCTGATCAGCTTGGCGTTCATCACAGCAGAGTGAATAAAAGCCGGTCAAAAGCACTGTCACTATTCCCTGGCAAGGCGCTTAATCAAAGTAAGCAGGGCAATATTATGCGCTCAAGAGCACCCCGCGTAATTTCCTAGGTGCTGATAAAGCCAGTTGAATAATGCGGCGAGTCTTCTGAGACACCATTTACAGAAATGACTTTATTGACGGCTTAACGTTGGTAATTCATTTAGCCTTTCATGTACTGGACCTGGATTTGTTGCAGTAATAGGATGATAAATGCACTGACGGCCTGAAGCTCGTATTATTGAATATAGTGGGCTAGGGTGCAACACACACACACACACACACACACACACACACACACACACACACACACACACACACACACAGAGTTACGCACACACACACAGAGTTACGCACACACACACAGTTACGCACACACACACTTCTGCCTTCACTAACGTTAGCTGAAAAGCCCCCAGACAATTTCTAAACGAATGCTCCCACACTTTCTATTTATTTTCTAGGCCATGATCGAATTGCTTTCATACATTTTCGATTGCTTTACTATTTTGCAGAAAGACAACAGACTGGAAGAATACATGTGCTTTTTTGGTTGTGAGACTTAGGTGTGTGGTGGACTGAAACACCTGGCTGGATACGTACTTGACCGCTCGGACACAGACAGCCCATATGGATAGAAACGTTCAAGGATATGACCTCAATATACATGTGTCTCTTGCATCCCAGTCTAAGATAACTTGTGGTTTCGTACAATTGAATGTAAATGGGTTGGAGTCAGTTACACAATAACAATTAGGCAACAAAAGGTCAAACTGCACCTGGTCCCAAAGCAGTCAGAACTGGAGCACGCAGGCCAGCGCACAGCACTTGTAAAATCCAATGATCGTTGAGGGGATTGATCAGTGATTTGGGCTATCGGATGAAGTTACAAAGACAGTTGAAAAGCATTGGTTTCATTCGGTTATTTGTGGAATCACGAAACACTCCCACTTAATGTATATCCCTTAAATTAGTCGAATAAACAAACAAAACATGTTCCCGAATGCATCGCTACCTTATGATGAAGGATGTTGTCTGTTAAATTACATTTGGCCGTATTTTGACAATGATATGTCTACCGAGTAATAATCATAAACCCAGGCTACTGGCAACAGCAATATCAGTTTGTAATATTTCCTAAAACGAAGGTTTAGCTGTAGTCAGAAGGACAGAGAACAATGGAATCAAAAGCATTCTTTCATTTGAACAAAATGTCAAACTTTGTAAAAAAAAAAAAATTGAAATAGGTAGCCTAACTATCATAAAGCGAATGAATAACGGTACTGTCTCTTTGCGTCTTAAATTCTTTTCCCGTGAGAAAGGTTGACCATGGTTAGCCGCTCAAGCATTTGCAATGCTTATCTTTTAGTACAGAGAAATATACAAGACATCATAAAGCAATCGGCCTACTGTGAAATAACTGTAAAATCAACTTTATTTGTTGAATAACTTTGCATTCAAGGAATATATAATACAAACTAATGTGATATTGTATTCTTTTATAGTTTATTATATAACACTATAATATGTTAGTATTACATTTCATCTGATCTAATCTTATGTCATATAATATTATATGATATTGTGTTTTCTTATAATACATTAGCTATAGCTTACATATTTTAGATTAAAAACTATTGGGTAGATTGATAATTTAAAAAATTAAACTGAAATGCTTATCTCAAAATCTAGTGTACTTTAATTAAGAAACTAGCCAAAATAAATTATCAATATGCTATTGAGCTAAATAGCCATTGTGAATTGTAATTATTCACGACCGTTGCCTCATATACGGAAGGCCTAAATTAGCTGTTCAGAACCCGGTCCATTGCAATTGCGTGTTGCCTACATCTAGGCTAGCTTTGAACAATATTTACATTCGTCAATATACAACCATTGTATTACCAAAATAGTACATGCATTGTAATTTATTCAATTGTATACTCCTTGTAATAATGAAATAAAGTCACCTCTTAAGGATACGCTTCATCTGCTAGGCTTACTCATATGCAGCTTAAAGACCCATATAGGCCTAGGCGTATTTCATGTAGACAATTATCAAGTTTCAGATCGGTTACACGTTGTTTCTTCTATTCTAGAGATTCGAACTGGGTGTTGAAAAGTGCTCTTCCATTTCTCTGATAGGCTACAGGGCTTGATACAGTGCGAGACATTTAGATACGACTCCGGAATTGTGCTGTCCTCAAGTGGCCACTTCAAGAAATGGGCTTCCCTCGTTCCCAGTGACACCATTCAAGTCACGTTCAGCTATTCATAGTAATGATGGTGCCAATATAAAACCCATAAACAGTGTCACCGTTTAATAAGGTGTAAATCATATACTGTATGTTGAAATACGTTACTAGGAAATGTGTAGACCTAAGCCTACTTTTTCCCTTTACATTTTAATATATTTTTTTAAAGTTTAAGTTATTTTTGTTTAGTTAGAATATATGGATGTGAATGTTATACATTTCAAGATTTATATATTTCCTTGTGCAAATAGTTTCTCTTATCAACTGTCAAGTTGGACTTTTGGACTATACTTGGAAAATATTATTATTATTATATATGCGTCATCATCGTCTTTATAGTCGTCACTGTTTTTGGCCTAAACAGCTTCATGCAAGTCTTCGCAATTTACCAATTACATTAATATTACAAACTTGGGTGACATCTTGTGGTCATTCTTGTCATTGTTTTGTATTATGAACAGAAGGAAGGAATGAAGGAGGGATGGAACGGAGGGAGGAAGTAAGGATGCGAGAAAGCAAACCGCTTCAGAAATTCAAACAGGGATTCTTCTTATCATGTCCAGTAGATGGCAGACAATCGCTAATAAGCTAAATCAGTTCTGCTGCAAGCTCTCAGTTGAATGTGCGGTGGTAACATAGCCATATACCACAACCAAACGTAAGATACAAACAAGCATGTAAACTATCAAAGGAGTAAGCATTATTAAGCATAGCTGTATGTTGCTGTATATAAAATAACATTTCTGTACATAAAGTATAATGTTTCAGCGTGTGAGACAAACATTTCAAAATGGCACTAAATTCTTCCTATTGATGAGCAAGCGTGCCCCATGACAGGCTTTCAATCCCCTCCTACTGTAATTACGAACCTACTAGTCTGCAGAGCAGCATTGATAATTAGGTTATGAATAAAGACATCGCAGCATCCCAAATGGCAAATATTCCCTATGTAGTGCATTACTTTTGACAAGAGCCCATACGGGATAGGGTGCTATTTGGGACACATCCATAATCAATCATTTACAGAGATATTCCAAAGAGAAGGTGACATGTGAATGATACCCTCTCACTGCCCCACAACCACTGTCTTCCTCTGGTGCTCTTTTCAAGGATGGCTTTTATTTCTATTTCATGCCATGCCAATGTTGAGTAAATGTACATTGTGTCAATACACAGGACGACTGTAGAGCCTTGATTTGAACATCCAGGGCTACTGGAAAAATGCAATGAACATGCAGGCCACAGGAGGCTGTTGAGGGGAGGACAGCTCCTAATAATGGCTGAAAACGAGTGAATGGAATGGAATGGTATCAAACACATGGGAAGTGCAATACCATTCTATCTATTCCGTTCCACCCATTACTATTAGCCCATCCTCCCCAATTAAGGTACCACCAGCCACCTATGACGCACACCATCACCATCATTTGGGTCATATCTCTATCAGATTGCATTTAAATGATCTGTCTGGATTTTTTTCTTGAAGATGTCTGCACAAACAATGAAAAGAAAATCCTATTCAAAACCTCTCTCAGCCAAGGTTGTCTCAGCCAAGTTTTTTGCACATCCCACTATCATCATCCACCACTGACAGTCTCAACACACTCTTGAAATGCAAGAAGTATGCCCACAATCCCACATCTCAGCCCTCAGACATTTATATGCCAGAGAGGTAGAGGAGATGTTTGCATACTAAACAGTAATTATCATTCTGCTCTCTCTCTTGCGCTCTCTCTATCTCTCTCTTTTTTTCACATACACACACACAAACCCACACAAATACACGAAGGAGAGCTTGTGGAGTTTGTCGTAGAGCTTAGGCTGAAGGGTCGGTCTGACAGAGCAATGGAAGGGAGTGGAAAGATGGATGCACACTTAACGTATTGTATTCACTACATTTTATACTTTCATATAATACATAATGAAAAATGTCTTCATCAGGGTTTTTTTTAGAGCTTGTTTTATTGCATACCCTTGTGGGGGAAAAGAAAGGACACTTTCAATCTTCAATCATTTTCAACTGACGTCTCCCAAACTTGAAGTCGTTCAGAGGAAGGAAACTGGAGGTCGTAGTTTCTGTGCCTTTCACCACTGAACACAAGGTCACAGTTGTTGTGCTTTTCAGACACCTTTCATGGCAGGTTTTGACCTTGTTTACAGTAGGCTGCTGTTGTGACTACCACAGCAGACATCACTGTGACACTCTGCTACGCGACTTGGGTCATGTCTTTCATTTAACACAGTACCTTTCTTGTTCTTCAGCCTCTCTGAGTATGTGCAGCACCCAGTGTAGGGTATGACAAAATCATTCATTTTTTCCAACTGCTTACACACGTTTTCAAAACTGTCTCCTTTTTCAAAACTCTACAAACAATTCCCAAAACTGCACACACAAAATGCAAAATGCCTCACATCTCCTTCAAAATGTATCACTGCATTCAAAATGCCATAAACAATGTCAGAATGAAGCATTTGCATCAAATGGCAAACACTGCTTTCATAATAGTACATTTTTGGATATACCATGTAAACACTGTTGTTCTAAATCTAAAGCTCTTTTGTCTTTCATAGGCTAAAATCTACATTTCAATACAATGTTCTACAGTGAAAGAAATCTGCTGAGAGGAGTAACAAGTACACTGTAAACACCAATGGAATGTAGAAACAGAAAATATTTATTAGGCCAAACATTACTGTTGTATACAGTAGCATACAACAAAACCATAAACATGTGTAAACCAAAAGTATATTTTTTAGAATACAGTAGGGGGGGGGGGGGGGGGGGCAGTCACCAGTGCTGAGCTACGCTTCATCTCTTCTCCGGCCTGGGTCTGGCCACAATACTTCGTCCACATCATAAGATAAGTTTTCTCTTGCCAAACATCGAGGGAGGTATCTCCTAGCATGGTGTATCCAACCTTGGACAGAGGCAACCTCTATGTCCCCACATGCGTCATCCATTGCCTGGAGAATCGGCATGCGGGCATAGGGTTGGCGATCATACACTTTCCAGCGCCAGGCTGAGAAGAATTCCTCTATGGGATTTAGAAAAGGTGAATATGGGGGTAGGTACAAAACTACAAATTGTGGATGGGTGGTAAACCAGTTTTGGACCAGAACAGCCCGGTGAAAACTAACATTGTCCCATAAAACCACAAATCTAGCAGGCTCTTGAGCTGGATCAGGGACAAGCATTGTGTAAATTGCATCCAGAAAAGTGAGCATATGGCCGGTGTTGTACGGACCCAGTGTGGCATTGTGATGGAGGACCCCGTTTTGAGTGATGGCAGCACACATAGTTATATTACCCCCACGCTGCCCAGGGACATTGGTAATTGCCCTCGGTCCTATTACATTTCTTCTGCGGCGCCTGGTTTTGGTGAGGTTGAAGCCAACCTCATCCACATAAATAAATTCATGGCGAATTACATGGGCATCCAGCTCCAATACTCTCTGTAACAGACAAAAGGATATACAAATGAGTAAATATGGTATATCTGAAGTACTGGAAGTAGTGTTGCATACATACCTCTACAAAGTCATGTCGCATATTCTTGACTCTGTCAGAGTTTCTCTCAAATGGCACCTTGTAAAGTTGTTTCATCGTCACTCGGTGCCGTTGGAGGATGCGTTGTATGGTCGACAGGCTTACAGCATTGAGGTTGTTAAATATGGTGTCATTATTCAAAATATGCTCTCTTATCTCTCGAATCCTAATTGCATTGTTGGCCAAAACCATATTTATAATTGCAGTTTCTTGAACATCTGTAAACAAGCGTCCTCGTCCTCCATGATGTCTTTGCCTTTCCACTCTGTACAGAATTCAAACACAGTATGTGTTCAGCATAGGAACTGTAAACAATGTACAAAAAATGTAGTACAGCATGATAACCAACCTCATTCATTCAATGCAGTGCAGTAAATGGATGGCTTAGAGTTATAAATGTTTATGCAATACTATGCAGTCATACGTATTTTACAGTACATTACTGTAATGCTAAAATAGTCATTAGATAGTTGCATACCTGTTCTCATTTCTGAAGGTTCGAATTGTGGACTCCACTGTAAATCGACTCAAGATGGGCTGGACTCTCAGTCCAGCCTCTCTCATGGTCAAACCGTGGTTGATCACATGATCAACAAGTGTTGCCCAAATCTCATCAGAGATGGATATCCTTCCTTCTCTTCTTTGACCTCGTCCTCTTCTTCCTCTTCCTCTTCCTCTCCCTCCTACTCCTCTTGCTCTCTGTCCATTGTTGGCATCCATTGTTCAAAACAGGTAATCTGACCTTTGACCTATTTATAGGCCTATACTACAGTAAAGCAGTGATTGGTTAGTGATCGGTAGGAGGGAGTTTTGGCCTTCCATGGTGACATCACCATGTGGTAAATTATACTGAACAAAAATATAAACGCACATGTAATGTGTTGGTCCATGTTTCATGAGCTGAAATAAAAGATCCCAGAAGTGGTCCATAGGCACAAAAAGACAATATCTCTCAAAAATGTGTTTACATCCTGTTAGTGAGCATTTCTCCTTTGCCACCTTACAGGTGTGGCATATTGTGTTGGGGACAAGAAAGGGCCACTCTAAAATGTGCAATCTACCATAAGCTGCCTCCAACACTGCTTTAGAGCAGGGATTACCAAACTTGAGTACGCACCCCCCCAGTGTAGCGCACAATGCCGTCGGGGGTACGCCAAATAAAAATGTGATTCACATTTACAGTTTTTTACAATTGCTAACAAGTGTTTACCTATACTTAAGATACTTTTTCTCAACTCTTAACACAGCAACACACCTACATCACACAATTAGCCAAATAGTAAATATTCTGCTCAAAACCACATTTTGTTCATTAAATACCAATTCTACATTTCAAAATGCTAAAAAAACACTTTCTCTACATACGCTAACTCTATCAAAACACAGCAAACCTGACTCAATATCTAATAATTCTGTCAAACCACTAGCACATGTTTTCTATCCAAGAGGAACATATAGTCAATCATAGCACAAAGACTTTCAAAATACTAACAGTTGATGGCATTTCAAAAACTGCATTACTTTTCATGTTTCAGTTCTGCCTGCAGACAATAGACAATATGACATCCATTGTTTTTTATAATTCAGTTTCCTTTTACTGTAAACCACTCTACATTTTTTGTTTGAGTGTCGAATGTGTGCATTTTTGGCAACATACTATCTAAAAGTGAATGAGTCATCTTTACTTTATAGAATGTACAGTAGATAAAATAGTAATTGACAGAATTGCTGCAGTAAAAGCTTTATTAGCAACATAAAATTGCTGCCGGTGATCAACAACACATCCAACATACATGACCCTTGGTTCAACAACACATCCAACATACATGACCTTTGGAACAGGGCTCCGGGCAGCCGAGTGGAAATGGAGGAAAACTCGCCTCCCTGTGGACCTGGCATCCTTTCACTCCCTCCTCTCTACATTTTCCTCTTCTGTCTCTGCTGCTAAAGCCACTTTCTACCACTCTAAAGTCCAAGCATCTGCCTCTAACCCTAGGAAGCTCTTTGCCACCTTCTCCTCCCTCCTGAATCCTCCTCCCCTCCCCCCTCCTCCCTCTCTGCAGATGACTTCGTCAACCATTTTGAAAAGAAGGTCGACGACATCCGATCCTCGTTTGCTAAGTCAAACGACACCGCTGGTTCTGCTCACACTGCCCTACCCTGTGCTCTGACCTCTTTCTCCCCTCTCTCTCCAGATGAAATCTCGCGTCTTGTGACGGCCGGCCGCCCAACAACCTGCCCGCTTGACCCTATTCCCTCCTCTCTTCTCCAGACCATTTCCGGAGACCTTCTCCCTTACCTCACCTCGCTCATCAACTCATCCCTGACCGCTGGCTACGTCCCTTCTGTCTTCAAGAGAGCGAGAGTTGCACCCCTTCTGAAAAAACCTACACTCGATCCCTCCGATGTCAACAACTACAGACCAGTATCCCTTCTTTCTTTTCTCTCCAAAACTCTTGAACGTGCCGTCCTTGGCCAGCTCTCCCGCTATCTCTCTCAGAATGACCTTCTTGATCCAAATCAGTCAGGTTTCAAGACTAGTCATTCAACTGAGACTGCTCTTCTCTGTATCACGGAGGCCCTCCGCACTGCTAAAGCTAACTCTCTCTCCTCTGCTCTCATCCTTCTAGACCTATCGGCTGCCTTCGATACTGTGAACCATCAGATCCTCCTCTCCACCCTCTCCGAGTTGGGCATCTCCGGCGCGGCCCACGCTTGGATTGCGTCCTACCTGACAGGTCGCTCCTACCAGGTGGCGTGGCGAGAATCTGTCTCCTCACCACGCGCTCTCACCACTGGCGTCCCCCAGGGCTCTGTTCTAGGCCCTCTCCTATTCTCGCTATACACCAAGTCACTTGGCTCTGTCATAACCTCACATGGTCTCTCCTATCATTGCTATGCAGACGACACACAATTAATCTTCTCCTTTCCCCCTTCTGATGACCAGGTGGCGAATCGCATCTCTGCATGTCTGGCAGACATATCAGTGTGGATGACGGATCACCACCTCAAGCTGAACCTCGGCAAGACGGAGCTGCTCTTCCTCCCGGGAAGGACTGCCCGTTCCATGATCTCGCCATCACGGTTGACAACTCCATTGTGTCCTCCTCCCAGAGCGCTAAGAACCTTGGCGTGATCCTGGACAACACCCTGTCGTTCTCAACTAACATCAAGGCGGTGGCCCGTTCTTGTAGGTTCATGCTCTACAACATCCGCAGAGTACGACCCTGCCTCACACAGGAAGCAGCGCAGGTCCTAATCCAGGCACTTGTCATCTCCCGTCTGGATTACTGCAACTCGCTGTTGGCTGGGCTCCCTGCCTGTGCCATTAAACCCCTACAACTCATCCAGAACGCCGCAGCCCGTCTGGTGTTCAACCTTCCCAAGTTCTCTCACGTCACCCCGCTCCTCCGCTCTCTCCACTGGCTTCCAGTTGAAGCTCGCATCCGCTACAAGACCATGGTGCTTGCCTACGGAGCTGTGAGGGGAACGGCACCTCAGTACCTCCAGGCTCTGATCAGGCCCTACACCCAAACAAGGGCACTGCGTTCATCCACCTCTGGCCTGCTCGCCTCCCTACCACTGAGGAAGTACAGTTCCCGCGCAGCCCAGTCAAAACTGTTCGCTACTCTGGCCCCCCAATGGTGGAACAAACTCCCTCACGACGCCAGGACAGCGGAGTCAATCACCACCTTCCGGAGACACCTGAAACCCCACCTCTTTCAGGAATACCTAGGATAGGATAAAGTAATCCTTCTCACCCCCCTTAAAAGATTTAGATGCACTATTGTAAAGTGGCTGTTCCACTGGATGTCTTAAGGTGAACGCACCAATTTGTAAGTCGCTCTGGATAAGAGCGTCTGCTAAATGACTTAAATGTAAATGTAAATGTTCAACAACACATCCAACATACGTGGCCTTTGATTCAACAACACATCCAACATACATGACCTTTGGTTCAACAACACATTCAACATACATGGCCTTTGGTTCAACAACACATCCAACATACATGGCCTTTGGTTCAACAACACATCCAACATACATGGCCTTTGGTTCAACAACACATCCAACATACATGACCTTTGGTTCAACAACACATCTAACATACATGGCCTTTGGTTCAACAACACATCCAACATACATGGCCTTTGGTTCAACAACACATCCAACATACATGGCCTTTGGTTCAACAACACATCCAACATACATGGCCTTTGGTTCCAAATTTGTAAAAATAAAACACAATTACAGTAAAAAAGGCACAGAAGGGAAAAACAGTCAAATGCCCCGTCCTGTTCTAATCTATACCATCTTCAGCATTTGGCCACATGTTCTCGTCCACATCACATCTTATGTCGTCTCTCGCTATGCACCTTGGATAGAAACGCTTGGCCTGCCTTATCAACCCCTGGCAGTCTTCAGCTGAGATGTGTCAGCAGCCGGCATCCATTGCGTCCAGAAGGGACATTTGGTCATGTGGCCGATGATCATACACTTTCCACCTCCAGGCAGAAAAAAAATCCTCAATGGAGTTGAGGAAAGGTGAGTAGGGAGGAGGAAAAGGCAAACCATTCTTGGATAGGCTGCAAACCAGTTTGTGATTGCATGTGAACGGTGGAATGCTACATTGTCCCATGCAATCACACATGTCCTCATGTTTCCTCCCACCTGTTCCCTTCCTGCTTCTGGCACCAGTTGTTGGTGGAGGTCATCTAAAAACAAAAGGCGCTCAGTGTTGTAGGAACCAATCTGGCATTTCTGCAGAACCAAACCAGCACTCGGGGCTGCAGCACAAATTGTGATATTAGCTCCTCTCTGACCCGGCACATCAACGGTGGCCCTTTTCCCGATGATGTTTCTTCCCCGCCGACGTGTTTTTGACAACACCTCTTACTCTGCTTTGAACACCACCACACATTTTTACTCCTCTCCCCCTCCTTCTCCCTTGCCCTAGTCCAACTACTCCTCTGCCTGGTCCAGCTACTCCTCTGCCTGGTCCAACTACTCCTCTGCCTGGTCCAACTACTCCTCTGCCTGGTCCAACTACTCCTCTCCCTGGTCCAACTACTCCTCTGCCTGGTCCAACTACTCCTCTCCCTGGTCCAGCTACTCCTCTGCCTGGTCCAACTACTCCTCTGCCTGGTCCAGCTACTTCTCTGCCTGGTCCAGCTACTCCTCTGCCTGGTCCAACTACTCCTCTGCCTGGTCCAGCTACTTCTCTGCCTGGTCCAGCTACTCCTCTGCCTGGTCCAACTATTCCTCTCCCTTGTCCAGACATTTTTTTCTTTCTCCCTGCTCCTCTGTGTTGTTCTGTATCCACATTGAACAAAATCAATCCAAAGAGTCCCATTTTTACTGTGTATGTCCACGTAATTGAAAGAACTTCAACACCTGGTTATGTTGAGATTGGAATCAGCTGTGGTTGGTCTATTTTACACAACGTACAGTAAATCAGCTATTTCTCAATGTTTTAATGATCTGTTCATTCAAAAATGCTTATCAGCTGTTTCAATATAGCTTTTGAGCTGCTGTTGTTGCAGAAGTAGAGGTTTTATACTATATTTAAGGTTTTGAACATCAGGTCTTCATTTCTGGCATGCTGTGTGCAAACATTTGTAAATAAGACAAGAAAGATCTATGATTTTGGTATTGGGTAAGCTTGTATGTAAAGAAAATGTAAGCATTTTAGAAATGTATTAATTGCCTGCATATTCTGTGAAAACAACATGACTTGTGTTAATGGTATAATCCACAACAGACGGATGTTGTGCTAATTGTGTTTAGAGTTTTGAAAATGTGACTACAGATTGAACAAAAGGATGTTAGCGATTGTAAAAAAAAATACAAATGATTATTTTTTAAATATATTGAAAAAATAAATATTTTTCTTCACATTTTCAAACAGTCAATTTATATTTTCCAATGGGGCTATACATTTGGGTGAGTTTTTTTGTTGCTTAAGTAGCCAAAAATAAAATTAAACTATCTAGTGTTCAGCGAAATAACAACACAATGTCAAATACAGGTAGCCTACTCAAATAATTAACAACCAATCACATCAACCGTTACTCTCTCGTGCGGGAATTCCACTAACGGTCCGTATGTAGCCAAACGTAGTTGCTGCTCATGTTGGTATCTGTACTGATGGTGCAGAAGCCATGACAGGGAGACATAGTGGAGCCATAACGCACGTCCAAGCAGTTGCTCCCGACGCCATTTTCGTACACTGCAGCATCCACCTAGAGGCTCTTGACAGCTTGAAAGACGTTTGGACACTACAGTGAAAATGGTTAACTTTGTTAAAGCAAGGCCCCTGAACTCTCATGTATTTTGTGTATCGACCATGTAACACTTTTACAACATACAGAAGTGCTCTGGTTATCAAGGGGCAAAGTATTGACACATTTTTTAAAAAATTGAGAAACAAGCTTAAAGTTTTCTTTACTGACCATAATCTTCACTTGTCTGACCGCTTGCACGATGACAAATTTCTCACACGACTGGCCTATCTGGGTGTTTTTATCTCGCCTGAATGATCTGAATCTAGGATTACAGGGACTCTCCGCAACTATCAATGTGCGGGGCAACATTTAAGCTATGATTAAGAAGTTGGAACTCTTCTCTGTCTACATTAACAAGGACAACACACAAGTATTTCCATCATTGTGTGATTTATTTTGTGTGGAAATGAACTCAAGCTTACGGGCAATGTCAGATGTGATGTAGCGAAGCACCTGAGTGACATGGGTACGCAATTACGCAGGTACTTTCCCGAAACGTATGACACAAACAACTGGATTTGTTATCCCTTTCATGCCCTGCCTCCAGTCCACTTACTGTTATCTGAACAAGAGAGCCTCGTCGAAATTGCAACAATCGGTTCTGTGAATTTAATCAGAAGCCACTGCCAGATTTCTGCATTGAGCTGAGCTCAGAGTATCCTGCCTTGGCAAATTGCGTTGTTAAGACACTGATGCCCTTTGCAACCATGTACCGATGTGAGAGTGGATTCTCGGCCCTCACTAGCATGAAAACTAAATACAGGCACAGACTGTGTGTGGAAAATGATTTAAGACGGAGACTCTCTCCAATACAACCCGACATTGCAGAGTTATGTGCATCCTTTCAAGCACACCCATCTCACAATTTTTGATGAACAAATAAGGTTTTATATGTAAGATGGTTAAATAAAGAGACAAATTATAGATTATTATTATATCATTATTTGTGCCCTGGTCCTATAAGAGCTCTTTGTCACTTCCCACGAGCCGGGTTGTGACTAAAACTCACACTCATTCTTATGTTTAATAAATGTATCGTATAGTGTGTGTGGCAGGCTTACAATGATGGCAAAAAAACTACATTTGAGAGTACGCTGACCCTGGTGCTAGTGGGGGTACGCAACTGGAGGTTGAATGTTTGAAGGAGTACGGGACTATAAGTTTGGGAACCACTGCTTTAGAAAATGTAGCAGGACGTCCAACCGTCCTCACAACTACAGACCATGTGTAACCACGCCAGTCCAGGACCTCCACATCTGGCTTCATCACGTGTAACCACGCCAGTCCAGGACCTCCACATCTGGCTTCATCATGTGTAACCACGCCAGTCCAGGACCTCCACATCTGGCTTCATCACGTGTAACCACGCCAGTCCAGGACCTCCACATCTGGCTTCATCATGTGTAACCACGCCAGTCCAGGACCTCCACATCTGGCTTCATCAGCTGCAGGATTGTCTGAGACCAGCCACCCGGACAGCTGATGAAACTGTGTGTTTGCACAACCGAAGAATTTCTGCACAAACGGTCAGAAACCATCTCAGGGAAGCTCATCTGTGTGCTCATTGTCTTCACCAGGGTTTTGACTTGACTGCAGTTCAGCGTCGTAACCAACTTCATTGGGCAAATCCTCACCTTTGATGGCCACTGACACGCTGGAGAAGTGTTTCATGTGGGCGAGTGGTTTTCTGATGTTAACATTGTGAACAGAGAGCCCCATGGTGGCGTTGTTGTGATGGTATGGGCAGGCATAAGCTATGGACAACATACACACTTGCATTTTGTCGATTGCAATTTGAATGCACAGAGATACCGTGACGAGATCCTGAGACCCACTGTCGTGCCATTCATCCGCCCGCCATCACCTCATGTTTCAGCGTGATAATGCATGCAGTTCTTCAATGGCCTGCATACTCACCAGACAGGTTATCAATTGAATATGTTTGGGATGCTACGTGTATGACAGCTTGTTCCAGTTCCCTCTAGTATCCAGCAACTTCACACAGCCATTGAAGAGGAGTGAATTAATTTATTTCAATGGACTGATTTCCTTATATGAGCTGTACCTCAGTAAAATAGTTTAAATTGATACATGTTGTGTTTATGTTTTTGTTCAGTGTAATTAATAGACCAATAAGAAAGTAAATTCCAAACCTCTCTGCCAATAACAGATAACTTTCTGCATTCCCCGCCCCAC
Organism: Oncorhynchus nerka; assembly: GCF_034236695.1. Lineage (NCBI taxonomy): Eukaryota > Metazoa > Chordata > Actinopteri > Salmoniformes > Salmonidae > Oncorhynchus > Oncorhynchus nerka. The sequence continues at coordinate 59,658 of NW_027039942.1, forward strand.
TCAAATCACTCCCAGACAGTCTTAGCTAAATTCTTGCTTGAGAAATTGCCTTTTGCTAAGAAGCTATTTTCGTTTGTTTTTAATTGAAAACAACCACAGTAAGGTACCCAGAAATGATTTGATATTGAGATAAAAACGTTATTTTGATGAGAATGAGCTGTCAACCCCTTTGACCCGCCCCGAAACAAACAAACAAACAGAAATAGTGTTTTATGTAAACCAGAGAATATTAATGGATTTATATAAGGGCTGTCTAGAAAGATGGGGGAATGAGTGGGGGATGAGGGGGGTGAGATGGGGTTGGCAAACGTCTCAGGGCCCAGAGGAGGAGGGGGAGAGGGGGGCACAGCTGGTAGACCTGTGAAGCAGAGCTAGGAAAGGATCCAAGTCTCTACTATACCCTCTTCAAATCCTCTCCTCTTTCTTAATTTCTTCCACGTGTTCTTTATTCTAACAATTTAAACACTTTGCCCACAGTAAGGATTGGTGAACTTTAGAGAGAAGTCATAGATGTGACACCGTGGCCCTCCGTCCCCTCAACCCACAGCAAAACACAAACAAGAAGTGATTACAGTCGAAAGCCATAATTATGAGTAGTCAAAATGAGGGCCAGCACACTGTTTTGATTAGTATTTGTTGTGGGATTCTTGTGTTTTGTGATGTCGTTTCAAAATGTGACTATATTCTCATTGTTAGATATGACGTCTGTGGACGTACTTGTCATATTTTGATTGCTGGCCACGAAAGAAGAAAATACAGTATGTTGCATTAGTTGACATGCTTAGATTGATTAAGGAATTGTACCCTCTTCAAACACAATGCCCTCATCATAGTGAGGAGTCCTGCACAGACCAATATTGCAGTAATTTGACCAAACCTTGTTCTTTTCTGAGTCCTTTTCTTCATTCATCAACGCTACAATTAAAAGCACAATCTGCAATTTCAACATTGAATGTATCTGATCAACAGGAAGTATTCCCTTCAAGATAATCCTTTATGTTGGTGAAGTCACGATTTGAATGTCAAATCCCCGACATGGAGGTTTAATTTGCTCTTACCAATCAAACATATTTTGTTCTTCAGCTGTTGAGGCTCATTAGTAGCCTGTGGATGTAGCCTGTGGGACCTCATCTCCCATTCAGCATTGTGGAGCCACTAACCTTTCTCAATGCCCCTGGAGGAGCAACTATCTCATTTGTATACAAGCCATGTCAATTTCAATGTTAAAGGGCGGCTAAATGCAATTTGTGTTGAGGTGAGCTTTAAAACAAAGGAAGTGGAAGTGTCTTTGTCTTAGTTTCCCTAATAAGTGTTTGGGATTTGTTTTACTTGTTTTTACTGTATCCTGATTAGGGTTGCACAATTCTGGTAACTTTCCCAAGATTCCAAGGTTTTCCAGAAATCCTGTTTGGAAGATTACCACAGGAAATCAGGAATCTTCCATCCAGGGTTTTGGGGAAAACAGACATTTTTGCAACCCTAACCCTGATCTGATTGAGTTGATGGTATTGTAAGAGTTCAGTGTTTGCTTTGGGGTTTTGGCTAATGTCTTCTAGTTTCATCATTCTTTTCTCCTTTTACCAAACGTTTGATGCATTTTTACTCAAACCCCTGTTTGATTATCAGAATACATTTTTTCACCTTAATCAGGAGTAAAAATGTGAGAAACAAATACAATAGAATGATGAATGGGCCACGCAAGCACGATCATCTCAAAAGCCGGAAAACTCAATGTCAAAGAGTTGAAGACTGGCAGAAGCTGAACGATTATGTGTCATACACAAGGGATGATGATCAGAGTGCCTGAGGAGGAAGAGAAAAGGATGAGAGAGGGAAGTGTGTAGAGGTGGTTGAAGGCAATGCAGAAGGCATGATGACAACTACCTAAACTGAGATTCTGAGAGGAGTCAGTGAGAGCCCCCATTGGTAACCCATTGGTAACCGGGGGGAGGAAAGGAGGGATAGAGGAGGGATGAAGGGGGATAAAGAGAAAAGGATGAGAGAGGGAGGTGTGTAGAGGTGGTTGAAGGCAATGCAGAAGGCATGATGACAACTACCTAAACTGAGATTCTGAGAGGAGTCAGTGAGAGCCCCCATTGGTAACCCATTGGTAACCGGGGGGAGGAAAGGAGGGATAGAGGAGGGATGAAGGGGGATAAAGAGAAAGGCATGAGAGAGGGAAGCGTGTAGAGGTGGTGGAGAGTGCAGAGTGAGTGATGGGAACCCCCAGTTCTGAGAGGTACGAGCGATCCTTCCCTTGTACCCCGGGGGGGGGGGGGGGGGTGGAATGATGGATGGAGGGGTGAGGGGGGGTTGTCATGAGGGATCACCGCATCCCTCTAAGCTCCTCATCATGCACAGGGTCCAGCCTAACAGAGATGTGTTTTTGACAGCTATACGCCATGTGGCCCATTCCCTACCCAATGAATCATCTGATCTCTGGCTCCAACAGGCAGCATAATGCAGATTGAGGGACATAATTCAGCCGGAGGCTTTAGATCTCCAGAGTCAGACCCTGTTAGGAGAAAATGAGGTGCCGGGACAAGGTGTGACAGTGGTGGCTGATAAGTGTCCAGAATGCTAAAGGGGGTGTGTGATCATTTGATTCCAAGCTTTAAATGTAACCCTGTAGAGAGAACCGGGAAACTGTGAAAAGTGTTAATTTAACAGTTGCAAGTGAGGATGATATAACCACTGAAAAGTGTTAAATTCAACAAGCTCTCAGTGTTGATAGGCATTTGAAGACTCTGTGATGTCATGGCACATCGTGTTGCTGAGTTCGAAAGGACTGCACAGCAACTTGTTACGGCATCTGTATTGCATTGTAGCAACGGCATAGGTCTTTCATTAGTGTGCAATGCATGGGATCCCAGGTCTGCCTTCCGAGTCGTAATTTGCAACCAGTAGCACTGTCTTTGGGGTCCCGTCCTTTCAAGTCTCTCAAACAGAACACACGTCCGAGTGAGACTTGAAAACTTGAATTGAATTGCAACTACCCTGGCTACTGTTAAGATCTGAGTCATCCCATTGGAACCAGTAGAGGTCACACTATATTTTTGGATGTACGATTAAACAATTCTAAAACAAGAGATTAAGACAGACACTAAACTCCCCAGTGATTGGCTGATTCTTCGATCAATACTTCTCTCCGTCGACTTTGAAAAGGAAATAAAAGTCAGAAGGAGAGACAAACTGATGTCTTGGATTTGTAGAATTTATCGTAGAGATATGTGACAGTGAATCTGAATGATTTCTGCCCAGAGACTAAACCAAACAGACTGTATTTGAATCCCTCAATCAGAAATAATCCCCAAGCTTGATCTTGGTGTAGGTGATGCATTTGTTTTCTCCTTTCTCCTGAGGTGAAAATTGGAAAAACATTCTCTGCCTCGGTGTGTCTGTGTCTCTCTTGATGAAATCAACCCTTGTGTTCATGCAGCGTAGTTTAATATGAGATGTTCTGTAGAAGGTATAATGATCAGCTTTTAATTATCCAACACCATATGTCATGGGTATGTCTATAATTTCCACAGGCACCTCATGTGACCCGTCTGGAGGGGACCCGTCTGGATGTCACCCTGCCATCCTACTATGCATTGACTCAAACTGAGAGGTGTTTAAAGAAACTGACATTGACACTTATCTGAAAACAATGACAGACTGATTCATGGGAAATTGAACTTTCCTCTTCGTAGCTTCTTCCAAACAGAAGTGAAAGGAAAATACCACTCAAAAACTATCTTTTAGTATATGGTCCCAAAGTGTTTTTCATGTCAGCAATCAAGTTTTCAAGATATAGAACTTTCAAAATACATAACGTGTCACAGTATCGTCATCGACATGATCATCGTTCTCTGACACTTTCTGTGTTTTGAAAGTTCAACATGTTGAAGTCTTGACTGCTGACATGCAAATCATGTTGGGATTGTATCAACAGCGGACCAATAAAACAAATACCAATAGTTTTTGAGTGGTATTTTCCTTTAAGTACTTTGCTGTGTTTTGTGTATGCACGTGATACCTAGTACTGTATTTACATGATTCAAAATGCATTTCTCAATTTTCAAAGCAGGAGCAGAGACCAGAGTCATGGTCAGACTGTCTCACTCACGAGGCAGTGCAGTGGGCTGGGGGCAGAAGCGATCATTCCCGGGACAGGACAACACTGCCTGCAACTCAAGCCTGTCAGACCGAATCACATCAGAGCAAAGAGCCAGACTCGTCCTTTCATCTATCAAGGAGCTTTACCAGACTGCCTGTCACCCTCCAATCTTTCACCCTCATCCAGGAAGGATCATTCTGGCCCTCCATCTTGTGGCAAGTGACACCTCCTTGCTGTTGTTGATGTCTCAATTGGAGTGAGGGAGAACATTTCTCCCTCATGTTTTGTTTTTAGTGAGCGACTGCAGTCGGGACAAGGTCATCGTAAGGTTTTATAGAGGGAATGTATATGAGTGTTCACAGCATAGGTGGCTTTTTCAGCTGCATTTTCCCTGCGATATCAAGGTGTAGGGTTCTGGCCAAGTCAATTCCCACTGGGCACATGCTGGTTGAATCAACGTTGTTTCCATGTCATTTCAACAGAATTACTTTGAACCAACGTGGAATAGACGTTGCATTAACGTCTGTGCCCAGTGTGTTACCTCTCTCTTGGCCAGTTTGTTTGAGTATTTGGTAAGTTGATCTAGTGCCTATCGGCTGGGCTTAGGCTCAGTGAGGTAAAGTGGCCTTGAAAAAATGCCTTTGACCCAGGTTCTTAACCCGGTTTAGCATACTTACAACACTTAATTAATTTATCTGAATATTTACATTTATCAAATTATTTTGGTCTGGAGATCTTCCACATTATCATCAATCACTCCCTGAACCTAATATTCTCTCCAGACTGTTGTTTTTCCCTCAATCTCATGCCTCTAACTGTTTATGCTTTAACAACAGAAGAAGACAGTTCAGAATCACTGATCTCAAATCTGTCAGGCCGTTTGTGTTTTTCCTCTTGAAAACTTTATTGATATACAAAATGAGGACACCTCCTGTGGCAAATTATGAATCAACAACAGCACTTTTTGAAGAGTTCCGAAATAAAACTCCCTGTGGCCTCTTGTGCCATTAGCATTTCTTTATCACCTTGTCAGCTGCCTGCCCCCTGGCTTCCACCATACTTATGAGTGTTTCTGCAAACCGTCAGGCTCTCAGTGTATCTCTGTCCATGACATTACACCAGAACGTTTACATAGGAATGTCTAGCCCACAGCTCTGCCGGAAGGGGTCTGTATAGCTACATACTACGCACCTATTCGATTCGATTGAGTCTTGAAATGTGCCTGTGTGCATGGTGATGTCTTCGGGTGAGTCGATGCAGGCAGCTCCACTTCCTCCCTTAATTATGAAGTGATGAGGCGGGGTGATGAGAGGTATCATCACCACACACCACAACACTCTCCAGGGGATGTTAAGTGTGTAATATGTGTTTGTAAGACATTTAAACGGCATATGTAATGAGTAGGATACATGAAAGGTGGATACATTATAGTCTACATGTAAAAAGGAAATGGACAAAAGTTTTCAATATCGACTATTGAGTGTATTTGATGAAACCATGCCAGAATGGCTTTTATCAGGGTGGTTATTTTGGGGGAAATAGTAGGGTATGAATTTAGTCATCTTGAACACAGCGATATAAGTCAACAACTTAGCCAGAGCCATGTTGAACCAGACTGGCTAATATTTGTTTTGCATGATTGCTGTTTAATTGATAGACAGCTGTTTAATCTGCCTACCTCCAGGTGGAAAGCTGGTAAAATCATCACTTAGAGACACAACACAGTCATCCTCTTAGGAACTAGGTGTGCTGTTGGCTAGACATGGTTCCTCCAAGGACTCTTAATGACTTTTCAGTCAATTCCTATCCATGGGTGTGTTCAGCTGGAAGAAAATGTTATGGTACCATCTGGACTTGACCAATAAGAAATTCTCCTTTTTGTTTTGCTCTGGTGTGCCCTGCTGAACACAACCCAGGTCTACACACATCCACCATCATTCACCTCCCATGATAGATTGAATTTGGATGACTGATACCGAGTCATTTGGGTTTTTCGGACATTTATTGACTTCTTGTTTGAAGTATTTTGATTATTTGCGGGCTTGTTTGACATTCTACTGCACTGTTAGGAGCTAGTAACACAAGCATATTGCTGCACCCGCAATACCATCTGCTAAGCTGTGTACGCGACCAATAAACTTGGTTTGATTTGATGATATGTCAAAATGAACTCATCGTATTAAATTGAAAAGACACACCTTGTTCGGTGCAAATGTACCTTCATTAGTCTCTTTCTCTTTCTCTCTCTCTCTCTCTCTCTCTCTTTCCTCCTCTTTAAACACACATCCATCTATCATCCTCTTTAGCCACTGACAGCCCCTGAGACATATGGGGGCCGTTGTAGAGAGGGAATAAGAGGACAGTACTGCAACAGCGTCTGGGAATATAGAGGGACCACAGCATTCACCTAAAAGTAATAAGCCCCTCAGTAGAGGTCTAATGAGTCCTGTAATCTCATTCAGTTCCTACAGATGACAACATATATCTGAGAAGTTAAGAGCTTCAGCTGAAGTCCATTTGTGTACGTTACTCCATGTACACGTTTTCACAGGACCAGCAAAACCCTAGTCGTAATCTCATGTACACTGAGTGTACAAAACATTAGGAACACCTTCCTAATATTGAGTTGCACACTGTTTTGCCCTCAAAACAACAGCCTCAATTTGTCTGGGCATGGTCTCTACAAGGTATTGAAAGCATTCCACAAGGATTTTTTTAAATTTTTTTATTTCACCTATATTTAACCAGGTAGGCTAGTTGAGAACAAGTTCTCATTTGCAACTGCGACCTGGCCAAGATAAAGCACAGTAAAACATGGGATGCCGGCCCATGTTGACTCCAATGCTTCCCCCAGTTTTGTCAAGTTGGCTGGATGTCCTTCGGGTGGTGGACCATTCTTGATACACACGGGAAAATGTTGAACGTGATAAACCCAGCAGCATTGCAGTTCTTGACACACTCAAACTGGTGTGCCTGCTATCTACTACCATACCCAGTTCAAACCACTAAAATCTTTTGTTTTTCCCATTCACCCTCTGAATGGCACACATACACAATCCATGTTTCAATTGTCTCAAGGCTTTCATCTCCTTCCCTTCATCTACACTGATTGAAGTGAATTAAACAAGTGACATCAATAAGGGATCATAGCTTTCACCTGGATTTAACTAGTCCGTCTATGTCATGGAAAGAGCAGGTGTTCTTAATGTTTGTGCACTCAGTGTAGACTGTATCATGTATATTGTACTGTAACTCCCTCACTTGGACCAGTAGGGAGGCCACATCAGAACAGAGAAAAACATCAGATGAGAGAAAACAGGCATATGTGACTCACGGGTTTGTAATGTTTTAATTTATGTGTGAAAAAGCCCCTATGCCCCCATATAGAAAACATACTACAGTTGTTATGGTATAAATACTATAGTATTCACTTTAGTGTTTTTGCAGATGTTACTGTAGTATTCACTCAAGTCTGTAAAAACATACTGTAGTATTTACTTTAATATGTACTGTAGTATACGGTAGTATACTGTACTATTTACAGTTAACTAGGTAGGACTCCCATCGGAACAGATAGTGCAAAGCTTCTGCTCTTTTCTATAACTGGTAGGGAACACAATATATGGTCTTTACTTGGCATGTAGGTTTCTTACTTGTACAAATTGCATAATGGGTAAGGGGAATGTTCAGGGTAAATGCTAATTAAATACTGTAGTATTTACTATAGTTTTTTTTAAATGTGTTTTTGCTGACATCATTACTGTAGTATTTACTACAGTGTTTTTTTGTGGATAATGTTGTAATATTTGCTATAGTATTCTACAGTATACTACAACATTCTATAGTAAGTATTACACATAATCGAGGGATACTACAGTGTGTAATATTGTTTTCTACAGTATTGTACTATATAATTCTATAGTAAGTACTGTAGTATTCTATAGTAAACTGTATAATTTTTTTCATGTGAGCCTCTGCGAGTCAATTTATGAGTGCCAATAACCCTTAACTTTACACTAACCTTAACCCTTTACCACATTCCTTACCCCAACCCTAAGCTACAAACAAAATCTAAACAAACCTGCGGCCTCGGGTAGTAGAATGGACAGATTATTATCACCTTCTTTCAGGGGTGGAAAAAGTACCCAGTTGTCATATTTGAGTATAAGTATAGATGCCACCTTAATAGAAAGTTACTCAAGTAGAAGTGGAAGTCACCCAGTAAAATACTTCTTGAGTAAAAGTCTAAAAGTGTTTCTGAAGAACACCATCCCAACCATGAAGCACGGGGGTGGCAGCATCATGTTGTGAGGGTGCTTTGCTGCAGGAGGGACTGGTGCACTTCACAAACACTACAGAACATTTGTGGGCAGAACTGAAAAAGCATGTGGAGGCCTACAAACCCGACTCAGTTACACCAGCTCAGTCAGGAGGAATGGGCCAAAATTCAACCAACTTATTGTGGGAAGCTTGTGGAAGGCTACCTGAAACGTTTGACCCAAGTTAAACAATTTAAAGGCAATGCTACCAAATACTAATTGAGTGTATGTAAACTTCTGACCCACTGGGAATGTGATGAAATAAATAAAAGCTGAAATAAATCATTCTCTCTACTATTATTCTGACATTTCACCTTCTTAAAATAAAGTGGTGATCCTAACTGACCTAAAACAGGGAATTTTTACTAGGATTAAATGTCAGGAATTGTGAAAAACTGAGTTTAAATGTATTTGCCTAAGATGTATGTAAACTTCCGACTTCAACTGTATATTAAACAAAGCAGACGACACCATTTTGTTGTTTTTAAAATGTAAGGATAGCCAGGTGCACACCCCAATACTCAGACATAACTTACAAAAGATGCATTTGTGTTTAGTAAATCCGCCAGATCAGAGGCAGTAGGGATTACCAGGGATGTTGTCTTGATAAGTGTGTGTTGGACAATTTTCCTTTCAAAATGTAATGAGTACTTTTGGATGTCATGGAAAATGTAGGGAGTAAAAACTACCTTATTTTCTTTAGGAATGTAATGAAGTAAAAGTTGCCCAAAATGTAAATGGTACAGTACAGATACCCCCAAAACTACTTAGGTATTACTTTAAAGTATTTTTTACTTAAGTACTTTACACCACTGCCTTCTTTGTCAAACAGCCACTAATCTTGTGGAGATTGAGCAAATAAAGATCCTCACCATAAACTAACCCTAAAGCTGTGCACTTCTTTTGAAGTGAAGCAATAAAGGAAAACATGAAATGTTTGAAGGAAAATCACACATTTCAGTCTTGACGGATGATAGAATGTATACGTGAGGAGCACCTTCACTAGTGCGAGTATTGGATGGCAGGTTGTCACTTTAACCTGCAGCGTTGCTCCATAAGACTCATCCATGCTGTGGTCCCCGTGTTGTTCAGCAGGTAGAACATAGTGCTTGTAACGCCATGGTTGTGGGTTCATTTCCCACGGCGGACCAGTACAAAAATGTATGCAGTCCCTAATTACTGTAACTCACATTGTCATGTCATCTTTTTTTGTAAACATCCAATGAGACAAACTGTAAAATAACATTTATTGGTACATCAGGAAAAAATATAATGCACTGTTGACCTAGTGGCATAAAATAAAACACAACTCTGGATGTACCGAACACATGAGTTATATGATTCTATCTCTGTGCTTTTGACCGTAGCTACATATAGGCTATTTCTCCGCATAAGGTGATCCTATTGAGTAAAACAAACTGCTGAATCAAGTAATCTTACCACATTCAATCAAACGACCTCAACTGCTATATCGCCTATTTATCCTATATATTATTGGTGGTTAGAAGACCATTACAAGCACCTTGCTCTTCAAAGGAAATGAGAGAGCGAAATTAAAGATGAAGTTCTGTTTGGACCTCAGGTAGAGGTAGAGTCATGGGTAGCCTCAAACTTGTCAGGGCTATTTAATCTGGATACAAAATGAATCCAGAGAAGGTGCTGTACTTGTTGTTGTTGCCTCCGTGTGCTTTGCCACCGTCCAATTTGACATAAATCTCATCCCCGGAGTCCAGGTGTAGAACCACGCTGTTACCTGCGTAATCGTAGTTCTGGTCTGCGTCCTGTGCAATAGCACTTGCCCGAACCTGTGTAATGGAAGGGACACACAAAATAAGTATAATCCTCATGAACTTGATATTTTATGGTTATTTTGATTTCGTCTCTTATGGTCAGACAAATTCCTCCACTACCACTTTGTAGATTACATCATATTATAACACTTTGGACACAACTTTGGGCATTTCCTCAAGTTATGGTCAGACAAATTCCTCCACTAGCACTTTGTAGAATAGGTTATATTATGTCACTTTGGACACCACAGAAGGGGGAAGGAGGGCTTAAGCAGCTAAACGATCAATCATTTCTTTACTGTGGTAATATAATGTATAGCCTACCCGATTTAACTGCGTTTACCATTACTAAGCATATGTCCTAAATGTCCTACCATAAAGCCGACAAGTGCACTAGCCAAAATTATATAAAGTGAGAGCATACAATTTGTGCGTGTAGTACACGTTTTTCTCCATACCCTTTGGGTTTTTGCGTGCATTTATAGTATGTTCTAGACATGAATTGTTTTCAAATGAATGAGAATACAATATTTTCTTATATGCTAATTGAATTAAATAATGTTTACCTGTCCGTTTTTGCACAAGTCTGCCCACATGCTTGTCCCGTCGCCTCCTCGCATTAACACGTGGTATGTGAAAAAATAAATTCCGGACACTTGGCAAGTGAACTTGCCATTGGTTGGGTCGTATTGATTTCCCAAGTTTGTGACAACATCGTCGAATTTAAGCACCTCATATCCTTCGTGTGGGTTCTTCAACCCGACATAGAACGCAACCTTTGTTTCACTGAGTGCAGTGTTAACCTCGTCCGTGTCCGTTTCGGTCTTTGCAGTTACCGCGGGGTAAACAGCTTTCCCGGAATCGCCCCTGTCTCCGGGTGGTCCTCTTGGGCCGGGAGGTCCTGGTTCTCCCGGTGGACCTCTTGGTCCCGGTTTCCCAGGTCGCCCTAATTCACCTTTGGAGCCTTGCGCCATTGGCGGCGGTGGGATGGCATTCATGTCCTGCATGAGCTCCATGGCGGTGGCGCTGGCGGGTTTCGAACTGTATGGATCACAGATCATTCGACAGGTGCCCATCATCTCATAGTGAGCCGAAGTCTTGGTACTTTGCACAAGCAGCGGTATTACTATGATAAGGGCCAACACCATGACGATGCCAATCACAGCGGCCACAAGTCGCTTCCTCTGGAATATCCGAGAAGCAAGCGATAGAAAGTCTGCTGAGCTTGGAGGAGTAATAGTGGAATGTTTGCGTGCGTAATTAGAAGGAAAAAAACTGACACCAAATATATTTTCTTCCTCAATGCAACTATTCTATTTTGTTTTGTCCATAAGCCTTGGGCACTCGTGCCAGAGCAGACAGACGAAGGGTATGAATCTTGGCATGGATGGGCGCTCGCTGGTTCTCAGCACTGATTTGGAGCGCTCCTATTCTATTCCAGTCCTACCGGGGTCGCTGACGTAACACATGCGGAGTAAAGCCTTTTGCAATTTGGATTAAGATCGAAACAATAATCGGGCAATCTTTATGTATGAATTACAAATCCTCATAGTACAGCAAGGATGATATGGCATTAGAAAGCATTAAACACTTTGATCCCACCATTTATATTTTGAAACACGCAAACCATGTGGTTGTACAGAACATGGCCCCATATAATTAAAGAGAATAGAACAGCCATTATTTGCTGAAACAAAAAGCTCTGTGTGCGGGGCAGGAGCTGTCCTTTCAGCGCCACTCCCAATCATTGGGATGCTGAAAATCAACACGAATCAAAACATTTAGCATATGTATCAATGCGCTTTTAAAGGAACTTAGTAATTTTGCTGTAGGCCTCTCTAATATTTGTTTTATTAAATATTAGTTCGTCACATCCCCTTTGTAACAAATGGCATACCCCACACTATCCATGTCAACCTACATTTACATTCAACAAATCGTTTAATCCTTTGGTTCCAGAGCTGGGGTTTAAACATCTCACCCTGTCTCAGCAGCTAAGCAGTCAGCTAACAGCAGAGCTCAAATTTATTCCCGGTCATTCCTTGTTATTGAGTCTGTCATTATTGGATACCAATAGATACTGGGAATGCAGACAGACTAAATATTTTCTATGCACGTTCCCATATACTTAATAACAGAATAGTAAATGAATGTGTTGCTGTGAGTGTTCCCTTGAACCCCTTTGTTAGTCTTGTTGGCTAGGCCTAGGCTACTAGTGGAATATTTGCGGGAAATATTTAGAAACAATCCATCGATACAAATGTGAGTGACCAAAACTTTACTATAAAATTGTTTATTGTTTTTCAATTATAAACAAACACAAGGAAGTGGCCAAATATTTGACTCAAATGAACAATCCGTCCCATGTCAATAGTGGTCGCGTGCAGTGTGATTACTTGCATTATGACTCAAAGTTGTGTTACCACATTTACATAATGAGTTCCAAGAATCTCTGTGAGTTCCAATCTGACGATGAGTACTGTGACGTTTTCTAGACTGTAAATAACCCCGAGCAATCAATGTTCGTTTATTAGTAGCAACGACTTGTTTCTAGAGACTACTACTTGGATCACTCTCTGAAACCGTTAAGGTGTCTTGTTCCGAATGTTGGAGACCTTACCGGAAACTGTACCGGAGATGTTGGATGGTGCAGTGCGTCTGTGTTGAAGATTGACTGAACATGGATCCAGCAACTATGGATCCATATAATGTGAGTAATCAAACACTTCACTCTGGATCAGGGCGGTAGCAAGTAGCCTATTAGCTCTAATCCAGGGCGGTAGTATGCGTACCTCCACACTATCACCGTAGACCAGAGTTAGCAAGTACCCAGTGATTTTTGTTGTTGTTGATTTCACGTTGAATTGACCTTAGTTGACAACTTAACCAAAATGAATTCAAAACTATATGTTGAAATGATGTCTGTGCCCAGTGGGTTACTTAAGCAATAAGCCCTGAGGGTGTGTGGTATATTGCCAATATACCACTGCTAAAGGCTACTCTTAACATGATGCAACATGGAGTGCCTAGATACAGGCCATGGTATATTGGCCATATAACACAAACCCCCTGAGGTGCCTTATTGATATTATAAACTGGTTACCAATGTAATTAGAGCAGTAATGATTTGATTTAATGATTTGTCATTCCTGCAGTATATGGTCTGATATACCACGGCTGTCAGCCAATCAGCATTCAGGGCTCTAAAGTTCTGGCAACATTCAAAACGTTTCCTTTAGGTCCATGGAATGTCAGTAGTATGATGTTACAGTCAGAACATTCCAGGGACATAGGCCTAGGCCTGGACATTTTCCAGTTTGGTTGTGAGTAACCAAACATTGGGATCAGGAGTTTCTCAAAATATTCTCAACATCAGCTGGTTGGTTCCTTAAAGCTAGAATCCTTAGTTATTGATTAATTAATGACATAAACCCATTTGATTCTTATGTAATATAACTTATACATGCCTCATGATCTTAATTTAATTGCCATACGTACCCCATCAGAACCCAAAATATATGTTTGTTTTTAATCCAATGTGTGTAAGCAATGTAAATGTAATGGGGGGAAAAACACTGTATAACCTTAAAACATGGTTAAAACTGTAATGTTGATATCATGGATGGCCAGCTCTGTCTGAATTTGAGAGTGGTTACATTTCTCCAGGCCCATCCCTCAGTTTTTTACCAAAACAGAGGGCGTCAACGTTTTGTTATTGTTTCAATTAAGGATTCTAGCTTTAAAAGGTCTCAGTATAATGTTTTCCCCATTACATTCTGAGAACATTAACAGGGATTCAATTTAAACTGTACTTTAGAGCTATTGTGCTTTGATAACAGGTTTTACTCTTTAACGTTGTTTTCATTTGACTGTCTCCATGTTGATTATGTTGTTCAGGCTGATGCGGATGGGTTTTACAAGGGCGATGATTATGGATATTTCCACTGGAATGAAAAATATGGCCATTGGGGTAAGCATTTCACACTTCTGTTAGGACTTGGTTGAATAATTTTATTACCATTCCTTTATGTAAATGAGAGGTTCAAGCTTCTACTCTTATTCTTTTTACAGAGAGGTGGACCCTAAAAAACAATGAGTACATCTATGAGTATGCGTACAAGTATGAGAATGAGAACGACTATTACAACCACCAGGATCAACTTGGTCAAGGGGCCAACTGGGTAAAAGAGGCTGGTTCTTCTCAGATTGTTGATGCTCCTGCCCATCTCCCCCTCCCTACGTCCTCTGATCTCCCTCAGCAGAGCCCACAGGAGCAGCCTGGAGTCCTCACAGCATTCCCTGGTTCTCTTGCAAAGTAAGTACTTTGTTCGTTAACACAGCAATGACATCTGCACAGCTACAATGTCCACAAGATACATTCATGTTGGAATTTGGAGTGCTATGATTACACTGAAGTTGATTGAGATATTGGACTAATGTAATGGAGTTTCAGATTACCTGTATTACCCAGAGTACCTAGATTGTGTTCAGATCTGAAATCTAAAGACAGTTTCGTATCCACGGTGTGAAACCTCCTTCCACCCAATCTAAACAACCTGGTATGTTTCCTCTCCTGTAGCTTTGGGACTCTTGAGAAGATGATTAAGGTTGCATGGCAGAAGTGTCAGGAGTACCAATCTATGTTCTTCATGTGGTACTGTGTTACCCTGTTGTGCATACAGAGTAGGGCACAGGTACGTTTCTCCTTTGGAGGAGACAGCATGAGTTAGGATGTATGATGAGGGAGAGGATAATTATTATGGTTTGCATTTTCGTAAGTAAGCAAACAGGTATGTTTTAGGCCATGCGGCAATTACATTATAATTGATTTGTGTTGTTTCTGAACTAACCTTCTGTTCTATACCACTATATATAGCCCATCTCTACACCAGTGAAACACATCGTGGTCGAGCTTCCCATCTCTACACCAGCGAAGCCCATCGTGGTTGAGACGCCGATCTCTAACCCAGTGAAGCCCATCGTGGTTGAGACGCCGATCTCTAACCCAGTGAAGCCCATTGCGGTTGAGCTGCCCATCTCTCCACCAGTGAAACCCATCATGGTTGAGCTGCCCATCTCTCCACCAGTGAAGCCCATTACGGTTGAGCTGCCCATCTCTCCACCAGTGGAGCCCATTGTGGTTGAGCTGCCCATCTCTCCACCAGTGGAGCCCATCATGGTTGAGCTGCCCATCTCTCCACCAGTGAAGCCCATTGCGGTTGAGCTGCCCATCTCTCCACCAGTGGAGCCCATTGTGGTTGAGCTGCCCATCTCTCCACCAGTAAAACCCATCATGGTTGAGCTGCCCATCTCTCCACCAGTGGAGCCCATCATGGTTGAGCTGCCCATCTCTCCACCAGTGAAACCCATCATGGTTGAGCTGCCCATCTTTCCACCAGTGAAACCCATCATGGTTGAGCTGCCCATCTCTCCACCAGTGAAGCCCATTGTGGTTGAGCTGCCCATCTCTGCACCAGTGAATCCCATCGTGATGGAGCTGCTCAACTCTCTACCAGTGAAGCCCATTGCGGTTGAGCTGCCCATCTCTCCACCAGTGAAACCCATCATGGATAAGCTGCCCATCTCTCCACCAGTGGAGCCCATTGTGGTTGAGCTGCCCATCTCTCCACCAGTAAAACCCATCATGGTTGAGCTGCCCATCTCTCCACCAGTGAAGCCCATTGTGGTTGAGCTGCCCATCTCTCCACCAGTGAAACCCATTGTGGTTGAGCTGCCCATCTCTCCACCAGTAAAACCCATTGTGGTTGAGCTGCCCATCTCTCCACCAGTGAAACCCATCATGGTTGAGCTGCCCATCTCTCCACCAGTGAAGCACGTCATGTTTGAGCTGCCGATCACTCCAGTGGAAGCTGAGTCGCTTCAGAGATTTGAGGTAGGATACTCACTCCAAACTGTCCCTTTTAATTTGTAAATCATTGTCCTAGTTTAACTGCAATCAGAAATTCACACGTTTACATATGCTTCTTAGAAAACTTTAGCTTATTTAGTAAATCTTTTCTTGACTCTTAATTTCTTAAAACTTCATTGTTGGTTAAGGGCTTGTGAGTATGCATTTCACGGTAAGGTCTACACTTGTTGTGTTCGGCGTAATGTGACGATAACAATTTGATTTGTTTATGTCCTTTCCCAATTTGCCCAACCACCTCTGAAACATATTCCACTGAAGGGTTTGACACAGCGACATAAAAAAAGAAAGACAGACATGGAAACTTCAGTTCCACAGGCCAGAACTACTCTTCCTCCTCCCTCCCTATTGGATTATTTTGCCTCACCTACAACTCAGAGATGTCAAAGGGCCCATGATTTCTTCCCTCCACCTCCAGTGGAGCCCATCGTGGTTGAGCTGCTCATGTCTCCACCAGTGAAACCCATCATGGTTGAGCTGCCCATGTCTCCACCAGTGAAGCCCATTGTGGTTGAGCTGCCCATCTCTCCACCAGTGAAGCCCATCGTGGTTGAGCTGCCCATCTCTGCACCAGTGAATCCCATCGTGATGGAGCTGCCCAACTCTCCACCAGTGAAGCCCATTGCGGTTGAGCTGCCCATCTCTCCACCAGTGAAGCACGTCATGGTTGAGCTGCCCATCTCTCCACCAGTGAAACCCATCATGGTTGAGCTGCCCATCTCTCCACCAGTGAAACCCATCATGGTTGAGCTGCCCATCTCTCCACCAGTGGAGCCCATTGTGGTTGAGCTGCCCATGTCTCCACCAGTGAATCCCATCGTGATGGAGCTGCCCAACTCTCCACCAGTGAAGCCCATTGTGGTTGAGCTAACCATATCTCCACCAGTGAAGTCCATCGTGGATGAGGTGCCCATCTTTCCACCTGTGAAGCCTGTTGTTGTTGAGCTATCCATCTCTCCACCAGTGAAGCCCATTGCGGTTGAGCTGCCCATCTCTCCACCAGTGGAGCCCATTGTGGTTGAGCTGCCCATCTCTCCACCAGTGGAGCCCATCATGGTTGAGCTGCCCATCTCTCCACCTGTGAACCACCAGGATCAACCTTGTCAAGGAGCCAACTGGGAAATAGAGGCTGGTTCTTCTCAGATTGTTGATGCTCCTGCCCATCTCCCCCTTCCTACGTCCTCTGATCTCCCTCAGCAGAGCCCACAGGAGCAGCCTGGAGTCCTCACAGCATTCCCTGGTCCTCTTGCAAAGTAAGTACTTTGTTTATTAATTCAGCATTGACATCTGCACATCTACACTGTCCACCAGATACATTCATGATGGGATTCTGAGTGCTATAATTACACTACCTTTACAGTGAAGTTGATTGAGATATTGGACCAATGTAATGGAGTTTCAGATTACCTGTATTACCCAGAGTACCTAGATTGAGTTCAGGTCTGAAATCTAAAGACTTTTTCGTATCCACGGTGTGAAACCTCCTTCCACCCAATCTAAACAACCTGGTATGTTTCCTCTCCTGTAGCTTTGGGACTCTTGAGAAGATGATTAAGGTTGCATGGCAGAAGTGTCAGGAGTACCAATCTATGTTCTTCATGTGGTACTTTGTTACCCTTTTGTGCACACAGAGTAGGGCACAGGTACGTTTCTCCTTTGGATGAGACAGCATGAGTTAGGATGGATGATGAGGGAGAGGATGATTATTATGGTTTGCATTTTCATAAGTGAGCAAACAGGTCTGTTTTAGGCCGTGCGTCAATTACATTGTATTTGATTTGCGTTGTTTCTGGACTAACCTTCTGTTTTTATATTGCTACATATAGCCCATCTTTCCTCCAGTGAAACCAATCGTGGTCGAGAGTCCCATCTCTCCACCAGTGGAGCCCATCGTGGTCGATAGTCCCATCTCTCCACCAGTGGAGCCCATCGTGGTCGATAGTCCCATCTCTCCACCAGTGGAGCCCATCGTGGTCGAGAGTCCCATCTCTCCACCAGTGGAGCCCGTCGTGGTCGAGAGTCCCATCTCTCCACCAGTGGAGCCCGTCGTGGTCGAGAGTCCCATCTCTCCACCAGTGAAGCCTGTTGTGGTTGAGCTGCCCATCTCTCCACCAGGGAAGCACGTCATGTTTGACCTGCCGATTGCTCCAGTGGAAGCTGAGTCACTTCAGAGATTTGAGGTAGGCTACTCACTCCAAACTGTCCCTTTTAATTTGTAAATAATGGTCCTATTTTAACTGCAATCAGAAATTAACACCTTTACATATGCTTTTTTGTTGTTGTTGCTTATTAGTAAATATTTTCTTGACTCTTAATTTCTTAACTTCATTGTTGGTTAAGGGCTTGTGAGTATGCATTTCCCGGTAACGTCTACACTTGTGTATTCAGCGCATGTGATGAATACAATTTGATTTATTTTGATTAGTTTATGTTCTTTCCCAGGGTGCCCTACAACTGCGGAAAAATAATCCACTGAAGGGTCTGACACAGCGACATAAAAAAAGTAAGAAAGACATGAAAACTTCAGTTCCACAGGCCAGAACTACTCTTCCTCCTCCCTCCCTATTGGATTATTTCGCTCCGCCTACAACTCAGAGATGTCAAAGGTCCCAGGATTTCTTCCCTCCACCTCCAATGGAGCCCATCGTGGTTGAGGAGCCCATCTCTCCACCAGTGAATCCCATCTTGGATGAGCTGCCTATCTTTCCACCAGTGAAGCCTGATGTGGTTGAGCTGCCCATCTCTCCACCAGTGAAACCCATCATGGTTGAGCTGCCCATCTCTCCACCAATGAAGCACGTCATGTTTAAGCTGCCGATCGCTCCAGTGGAAGCTGAGTCGCTTCAGAGATTTGAGGTAGGCTACTCACTCCAAGCTGTCCCTTTTAATTTGTAAATCATTGTCCTAGTTTAACTGCAATCAGAAATTCACACGTTTACAAATGCTTTAAAAAAAAACTTTAGCTTATTTAGTAAATCTTTTCTTGACTCTTAATTTCTTAACTTCATTGTTGGTTAAGGGCTTGTGAGTATGCATTTTACGGTAAGGTCTACACTTGTTGTGTTCGGCGTATGTGACGATAACAATTTGATTTGTTTATGTCCTTTCCCAATTTGCCCAACCACCTCCGAAACATATTCCACTGAAGGGTTTGACACAGCGACATAAAAAAAGAAAGACAGACATGGAAACTTCAGTTCCACAGGCCAGAACTACTCTTCCTCCTCCCTCCCTATTGGATTATTTTGCTCCACCTACAACTCAGAGATGTCAAAGGGCCCAGGATTTCTTCCCTCCACCTCCAGTGGAGCCCATCGTGGTGGAGCTGCTCATTTCTTCACCAGTGAAGCCCATCGTGTTTGATTTGCCCATCTGTTCAGTGGAAGCTGAGTCTCTTCAGAGATTTGAGGTAGGCGACTCACTCCAAACTGTCCCTTTTTTACATGTAAATCAAAGTCCTATTTTATCTGCAATCAGCAATTCTCATGATTATTATTTACTCCAACTCCTCGCTGCCTTTCTGATTTTTTTCCCTCCACCACAGGAATGTCAAGGGGCACAGGATTGTTTTGATTCACCTCCACCACAGGGTTGCCAAATGGCCCAACATGGAGTTAACCCATATTCAATGAGAGCAGGTGATTATGCTTTAGCTAGCTCACATTTCACAGAGAGATAGAGAGAGAGTTCAGCTTGTCATTTACCTTATATAATGCTGATTTCCATTAGTAACAGGTGCTCCAATGAGCAAATATCCAGGTTATCCATGTACAACTACCAAAGCTGGGCCTGGAATATTGGACGCTTCCCTGGTTCACATGCTCAGACCTCTCTCACCGATGTTGGTGCCGGAAGGTAAATGCCCTTTTGAACACTAAATAATCTCTCTACTCTTGTAACAAGCCTGATTGGGCTGGTGAGCAAAATAATGTTCACCATTGACTATTCTAAATCCTAACTGGGTTCAGGCTTCAATCAAAAAAAATGTTGGTAGCACATGATTTACATTTAGTTTAACAATTGATTAATAAGGCTCTCCTGAATTGTGTTCAGATGATGGAGGATGGGACTCTGCTGGGGATCACATGTCCACCCCTGGGACTCCCTTCTACATGGGTTGACTCTTCCACTGGACCTTTGAAGCCCTTTAAAGGTACTACATTACTTAATCTAGCGCACCTTTTTGACACAACAATCCAAAAGAATCTATTTCAGTAAATGTAATTCCAGAGGTTGATATACTGTAAGTGCACCTTTTCAACAGTAAAGTATCTTAGTGGTAAGGGATGTCACAAACTTTCTCTTTCTCCCATAAGCTATTTTGCCCGAAGAAAAGGACGCAGTGGAGCATAGCATTTTTCTTTTTAAAACAAAACTCAAGCATACCCCACTTGGTCTTAAAATAAACTTATAATAAAATCCAATGAGACCAAGTTTGCTTATTCCTGTTATTGATTTATTGTAACTACAGTAGATTTTAACCTAGCAATCCCACACTATCAGTCCATTGGATACCAAATATACCAAAAGGATGTGTGAAACAGTAGCCAGTTTAGATGTATGTATTGCTACATTGGTAGCTTTAAACCCACACAAATAAGGTGATGGACATGTGGGCTATGTAATCAAGATTACATCGCCCACATAGTTGATGTCCTGCTTTTCCCGTCGTTGCAAGTGAAAAAGAATCATCTCTATCATGCTTGCTGTTTGGGGTTTTAGGCTGGGTTTCTGTACAGCACTTTGAGATATCAGCTGATGTACGAAGGGCTATATAAATCCATTTGATTTGATATCAGACACGAAAATGGTGATTCAACCCGACACTATCAGAGTCCCATTGTTGATAGACTAACACGTGGAGGACATGAACTGATGCTGGCTGCAGGCACACTACTGTCAGATCCAGACATATCCCTTAGGATGTGGGTGGACTTGAGCTATAATTTCATCAGCAACAGGCCTGGTTATCTCAAAGACAGATTCAATCTCATGTTATCACTTTAGCTGTCTGATTATCTCTATAATCTCGATAATCCAAAATGATATAGTAACAGGTCACTGAGAACATACACACGAAGAGATTAGTGGTCATCGAAGTATGCAGGTTTGTATTAGTCATTTCAAGTCAAGATGAAACAGTTCTTCGAAGAGAAGGACAACATTACATGGTTTACCCACATCTGAGTAACTGCAGTGGCCAAAGAAATGGCAGGCTGTTGTGTTTGAAAAGGAAACTCCGGTACACTGGTTCTTATACGATCCACAATGTGTATAATGGATCTCAAAACTCCCCTCTGTTTTCTATATATAGCATACATTACATTTCAACCAATAAAATAAATACACCACTCCCAAAAGAATACAAGTCAAATCAATGAACTTTTATCTGATTGTGTAGATCTTGAAGAAAAACGAGTGTGAGGATCAATTTTATATTAAGTTGGACCTGTTTCATATAGCACAAGTGAAACCGAACTCTCTCTGTGCTCCATCCAGTTCAGTATAAACACATTTGTTTCCGTCAACAATAGATAAATGCTTACTGCCTCATTACTCACATGGCTGCTGATGTGACCTTTACCAGGGATTTGAACAATACACCTTCAGGAGATAACAAAACAAGGGAAAGAGGGAGGCAGGGCGCACCACTATCCATGCTATGGAGGTCATTGCAATGAATGACCGCTGCCCTGTGGTAGAGTCATAGGGTACAATTTCCCTAATCACGTAACTTGTTCGGAGGATGCTATGTTTTCAGAGGCCAATGGAGGAAGAGGACTCAATCAAATGTCACATAGCACAGTACAGTATATCCAACCTTAGTTAGGAACATGCAAACTGATATAGGGTACAATGCAGTAGATTTTTTGAAATCATGTGATTCAAATGAGCAATGCCCATTGAAATATCATCAGCAAACTCCCAGCTAAACACAGAATTTGATGTTGATCTGCGCTGCTCTCTGTGTATGTGTACAATTTTGAAGCACCAAAGTGTTCCATTGTCAATACGTTGACCATGAGTTGCTACTGCTGGCTATACATGTCTGCTCCCAGGCTCCAACTCTAGCCTGACCCAGTTCTCCAGCCCAGTCTGTGTTATCTGATGCAGTGAGACTGACTCACAGAGTCATGGTCCCCTGGGCTGCATTAGTGCCCACTGCCCATCTCATAATGACAACACGTCCTCAGTTTGGGAGACAGATTTGGGCAATAGTTGACGTGGTGCCAGTGGATGAGGTGGAGGAAGGTTTTTAGACTTGGCTGGATCTCTGTTGACCTTTGACCCTAAAGGTCACAGAGTGACCGGTAGTCCCTTGTTCTGTTACAAATCAAGTCTTTAGATTATAAACTTAAAACATGTTGTAGAAGAGAAATAATTTATCCCCTCACTGTAAGTAAACTGAATGTGGCAATGGTTCTCTGCTGCTGGTAGTCAAATGCATTCTTACAGTTGTTGGCACGAAGGGAAATATTACATGTTAAAATAGACTGAAACAGAGGTTAATGTATATGAAATATGTATACAATCTACA
This sequence comes from Oncorhynchus nerka, assembly GCF_034236695.1. Taxonomy (NCBI): domain Eukaryota; kingdom Metazoa; phylum Chordata; class Actinopteri; order Salmoniformes; family Salmonidae; genus Oncorhynchus; species Oncorhynchus nerka. The sequence continues at coordinate 82,333 of NW_027039942.1, forward strand.
TGAAAAAACATTGGTCCTGTATCAAAGACAGTCATTTATTTCCAATAAATCACATTAAATGCTCTGTGATTTATTGATTACAAGATGGATTAGTGTGATATTACACTCCAAATCAGTCGGACGAGTCAAAGGCTGCCGATGGTCATATATTTGTGTGATTCTGTGATCAAGGCTGAGGCTTTCCACAGAAATCCCAGCTTTACCCGCTCATCTTGACCGATGGAGCCGGGAAGGTTACAGTAATGCTGCAGAGCAGCCAGGGCTTGGGAGCAAGTCAGGCGGGGAAATGGTTCGGACATGCCTGGCATCCAACATGAGCCCAGATAGAGCTGTAGGCTGAGATTAAAGTTAACCACGAACACTGATGCCATAACGGATCTCGGGGTTTAAAGTCAGAGTTTAAAGTGGCCTTAAATGCTGCAGAAATATATGGCGATGGCTGACAGAAATGTCTTCATAACCATCTTATGAAATGGAACGGACCGCTACAGTCGTTGGTTAATTGCCTTTAGTCTACTTACATTATGTAGGCCTATTTTGGTGTAGCTAGTTAGTTAAATTATACACAATACATTTTTAGAAGTTGACCAATTTTGTCGAAAAGAGTTGGTACTTCCATGTTCTGTATTTTTGGGCAAAAAGTTAGCTAGGCGTTCAACCAAGCAAGGACAGGTAGGTAACGTTAGCCTGCTCAGCTAGCTAACGTTAACTGTTAGCTCTCCTTTGAGTATGAGTAGCGTTAGCTAGGTAGAGTATCAATTTGCGCAGCCATGGCTTCAATACCTCAATGTCTAAGTATTGAAGCCAGTACACCTGCAAGAGGTGTGCACAAATGAAGGATGTCTAGCTAGTAACATGTAGTAAGTAGTAGGTTAGTTAGCAAGTTGAATCAAGTAGTAACGTTACATCAGTGTTCATTTGTGTTAGTAACACAGTCTTTACATTGAATGCTGCTTTTTTCAGCTCAGGACAGGATGCCCAAGGAGGAGATGGAGAGGCCTCTATTACTTGGTGGTGCTAGCCCCAGACATCTCAAAACCTCCATGTCCGATCCAGGTACCCCCTTGGTTGGCATCCTGGGCACAGGTGACTTCTCCCGCTCCTTAGCCACCAGGCTGGTAGCCTCTGGGTACCAGGGTGGTGGTGGGCAGCCGCAACCCCAAGCACTGTGCCTCCCTCTTTCCCGCGGAGGCTGAAGTGACCACCCAGCACCAGGCTGCCACCCAGGCCGACCTGGTGTTCGTGGCCCTCTTCCCCGAGCACTACTCCACCCTAGCTGGACTGAGGGAGCCGCTAGTGGGGAAGACTCTGGTGGATGTTAGTACTAGTACTAAGATCAACAGTGATAAGCAGTCAAATGCGGAGCAGCTGGCCAATATTTTCCCAGAGAGCAGTGTGGTGAAGAGTTTCAATGTGATCTCGGCCTGGAGCCTGCAGAAGGGGCCAAGGGACGGCAGCAGACAGGTAAAGCCTAGGTGATCTGCACACACAACAGTGCCAGAGAAGACAGACATTACTACTCTGAATTACATTCTGATACACCGGTATTGATGCAGGGACCGGTTTGGGTTTTTACTTTACCAGTATTTGAATGTTTGGTTTGTGTGATACGCCATGTGTAATGTCAATTTTGATAGTTTACTATGCTACTTGAGCCATCTCTCTCCGTGTCACTTTCCACACAGCCCTAGCCACGCAATAAGCACATTTGATGTTCCTCAACCACGAGACACTTGCGTTCAGTCTGCATGGTCAATGCAGCACATGCAACAATGTTGATGACAACAATGCTGTTTTCACTTTGCTTCTTAATATAAATCCACTGGTGTTCTATAATTACACTATTAGTTTGTGTTTCTTACATCAGCAAACAGCTAGTTCGTCTTTTTCTTAGGAAGTTGCCCTAAATCTTGTGAGACGCTAATTGTTAGCCGCTAATACATGTACTGAGTAAAAGCAAATGTAGCTAGCTAATACAGCCTGATAATACCAGTGATGGTGTAGACCAACACCAGCATGTTGTTTGTGCAATAGTATCTTCTAATTCAAAGAGGAATATGCAAAGCAAGAATGTTAGCTACATGAAGTAGCTAAGAGATAACATGCAATGTAGCCACATTTTATCGGGTCCCATAGGAAATACTTACCAAAACTTTAATTCCTACCCTGTCACAATAACTTCTCCCTGGCATTTTAATTCGTTGTCATCTCAAATAACCCTCTATTCAAAGTGTCCACTATTATATTCTAACTATAGAATTAGAATAGTCCTTCTATTTCCATGATTCCAACAGTTTTGCTCTAATTCGCAAGTCAAATCCAATTGCAACATTTGGTTAAAAATAAGTCCCAAGATTATTTGTCAGTGTGGAAATTCTCAATTGAGGTGTGGTGTAAAAATACTTCTTAAGTCGTTTTTTGTTGTTGGTATCTGTACTTTACTATTTTTGACAACTTTTACTAAACTACATTCCTAAAGAAAATACTGTACTTTTTGCTCCATACATTTTCCCTGACACCTAAAACTACTTGTTACATTTTGAATGCTTAGCAGGACAGGAAAATGGGCCAACTCACGCACCTGTCAAGAGAACATCCCTGGTCGTCTACTGCCTCTGATCTGGAGGACTCACTAAATAAAAATGCTTTGTTGGTAAATTAGGTCTCTTGGAGTGTGCCCCTGGCTATCCGTAAATACATTTTAAAAAAGAAAATGGTTCCATCTGGTTTGCTTAATTATAAGGAATTTGAAATTATTTATACTTTTGACACATACAGTTGAAGTTGGAAGTTTACATACACCTTAGCCAAATACATTGAAACTCAGTTTAACAATTCCTGACATTTAATCCGAGTAAAAATTCCCTGTCTTAGGTCAGTTAGGATCACCACTTTTATTTTAAGAATGTGAAATGTCAGAATAATATTAGAGAATGATTTATTTCAGCTTTTATTTATTTCATCACATTCCCAGTGGGTCAGAAGTTTACATTCACTCAATTAGCATTTAGTAGCATTGCCTTTAAATTGTTTGACTTGGGTCAAACGTTTTGGGTAGCCTTCCATAAGCTTCCCACAATAAGTTGGGTGAATTTTGTCCCATTCCTCCTGACAGAGCTGGTGTAACTGAGTCAGGTTTGGAGGTCTCCTTGCTCGCACACACTTTTTCAGTTATGCCCACAAATGTTCTATAGGGTTGAGGTCAGGGCTTTGTTATGGCCACTCCAATAATTTGACGTTGTTGTCCTTAAGCCATTTTGCCACAACTTTCGAAGTATGCTTGAGGTCATTGTCCATTTGGAAGACGCATTTGCGACCAAGCTTCAATTTCCTGACTGATGTCTTGAGATGTTGCTTCAATATATCCACCTAATTTTCCTTCCTCATGATGCCATCTATTTTGTGACGTGCACCAGACCCTCCTGCAGCAAAGCACCCACACAACATGATGCTGCCACCCCCATGCTTCACTGTTTGGATTGTGTTCTTTGGCTGGCAAGCCAATTATATTTTTGTTTCATCAGACCAGAGGACATCTCTCCAAAAAGTACGATCTTTGCCCCCATGTGCAGTTGCAAACAGTAGTCTGGCTTTTTTATGGTGGTTTTGTAGCAGTGGCTTCTTCCTTGCTGAGCGGCCTTTCAGGTTATGTCGATATAGGACTTGTTTTACTGTGGATATAGATAATCTTGTACCCGTTTCCTCCAGCATCTTCACTAGGTCCTTTGTTGTTGTTCTGGAATTGAGTTGTACTTTTCGCACCAAAGTACTTCATCTCTAGGAGACAGAACACGTCTTCTTCCTGAGCGGTATGACGGCTGCGTGGTCCCATGGTTTTTATACTTGAGTACTATTGTTTGTACAGATGAACGGGGTACCTTCAGGCGTTTGGAAATTGCTCCCAAGGATGAACCAGACTGGTGGAGGTCTACAATTTTTTTTTATTTTTAAGTCTTGGCTAATTTCTTTACATTTTCCCATGATGTCAAGCAAAGAGGCACTGGGTTTGAAGATAGGCCTTGAAATACATCCACAGGTACACCTCCAATTGACTCATATGATGTCAATTATCCTATCAGAAGCTTCTAAAGCCATGACATAATTTTCTGGAATTTTCCAAGCTGTTTAAAGGCACAGTCAACTTAGTGTATGGAAACTTCTGACCCACTGGGATTGTGATACACTGAGTTATAAGTGAAATAATCTGTCTGTAAACAATTGTTGGAAAAATGACTTGTGTCATGCACAAAGTAGATGTCCTAACCGACTTGCCAAAACTATAATTTATTAACAAGAAATTTGTGGAGTGGTTGAAAAACCATTTTTAATGACTCCAACCTAAGTGTATGTAATCTTCTGACTTCAACTGTAAGTACATTTTATCAATTACATTTACTTTTTATACTTAAATATTTAAAACCAAATACTTTTAGACTTTTTCTAAAGTAGTATTTTGCTGAGTGACTCTCACTTTTTACTTGAGGCATTTTCTATTAACGTATCTTTACTTTTACTCAAGTATGACAACTGGGTACTTTTTCCACCACTGTAATTGAGTGCAGGAAATGCAGAAATGATAAGTGCTGAAATGTGTTTTGGTTGAAGTTGACTTGAACAGTATAAAACAATCAGAAGTCACATAGAATGTATATGTTGCCACCCTAGGATCACTCACTACTCATAAAGCAAATGTAGGACTTTTATTATTCAAAAACTAAAAATACCGTCCAATTGTTTTGAAATACTTTGATAGAATATTTTGGCCATATAGCCTAGCCCTACTGTTACTTTTAGTTGTTTTGCTCTAAACTGGACAATGCCCACAGTATGTAATGTTACATGTTTCACACATTCTCGAGTTGCAACCATATTATCACAGGTGTTGGTCATACGGTGTTAATGTAGCTAAACTATGTGATGTGGGCTATTGGTGAAGTATCCTGTCTCTTCAGTTGGGTTCTCCTTGATGAAGATTCCCGTCCCTGACACTCGCCTCTTTACTACCCAGGTGCTGATTTCTCCATCTCCTGGGCAGAGGAGAGGCGGCCCATGTCAACAGGGATGAAGCCAAGACTGCGGCAGATCTGGAGTACAGCGCTCTTGGCCCTACTGCTGTCACTGCAAATCACCCCCCTGTACCTCTTCCCCTCGTGGCGCGTCCCATGTCTCTCCACCCTCGGCCACTTCCTCCTCTTCTACGCCTACAACTTCCTTCGTGACGTCGTCCACCCGTACGCCACGGCGGTGGAGGTGGTAAACGTGACACTCCCCTCTGTGGCCTCGGTGACCCTGGCTCCTACCAGCCCGGTCTCATGGCTGCCTTCCTGCAGCTGTTGTGGGGCACCAAGTACAGGCGTTTCCCCAACTGGTTGGGTCGCTGGCTGCAGCAGCGGAAGCAGTTGGGCCTCTGTACCTTCCTCTGCGCGGCACTGCACGCCGTCTACAGCCTGTGTTTGCCCATGCGCAGGTCTGCTCGCTACAATCTGCTCAACGCTGCCTTCAAAGCATCATTAAACTATTTATAAATAGTTTAGCCTACATACTATTCATGAATTAGTATTGCTATTATAAATGTATAGTTCTAAAGCATTAAAAACATTACAACTCATCGGCATTTAGAACGTTTTCAATATGGTAAAACATTTGTAATGGCTTATTCATAGTGTAACCACCTGACATCACAGTAAGCAACAATGTGTGTTTACTGTGCAGGTGAAGGTAGACCAGGAGGACTCGTGGGTAGAGGAGGAGGTGTGGAGGATGGAGCTCTATCTGTCTATAGGCATCCTGGCTCTGGGCCTTCTCTCTCTGCTGGCTATCTCCTCACTGCCCACCGTGGGCAACTCGCTCAACTGGAGGGAGTTCAGCTTCGTACAGGTCAGCACATTTGCACAGACACCTTTTCTGTGTGCATGAGCAGTAGTTCAACGAAGCAGTCAAAGACTTGCAAAACACATTAACATTGTAGCCTACTGTAGAAAGACAACCTCTGAGCTGTGTGTGTCAACTCTTCTCCTCGCATGCTGCGGAATTCATAAAGGGGGATGGTTCCATTTCCCAGGGATTTGTCCTTCTTTAGAGCGTTTAGAACTTTCCCTTCATATGTATGCTAAGCTGATCCAGTCAGCGCCAGATTAGTCACATGCTGCTAGTCCGTGTGATAAAAGGCCTGGGTTCTGCTTAGCCTGTCTGCCTACAGCCCGGAGCCGCAGTAAAACATTTGAGCATTATTCTCCATCAAGATTACAGTCCTGCAGTCCCTTGAGCGTGCAGCCAGCCAGACATAGTGTAGCGAGCTCACATAGTGTAGTGCGGACGACAGACGGACATTGCTGTAAGTGAGTTAGGCTGGTATTAGGAACTGTTAACTCGCACTGACTCTTAACAGAGCCTTGTATCTCATTTTACCAATAATTATACATTTTACGCCCAGGCTCTGTCGTAACCGGCCGCGACCGGGAGGTCCGTGGGGCGACGTCCGGATTAGGGAGGGTTTGGCCAGTAGGGATATCCTTGTCTCATCGCACACCAGCGACTCCTGTGGCGGGCCGGGCACAGTGCACGCTAACCAAGGTTGCCAGGTGCACGGTGTTTCCTCCGACACATTGGTGTGGCTGGCTTCCGGGTTGGATGCGCGCTGTGTTAAGAAGCAGTGCGGCTTGGTTGGGTTGTGTAACGGAGGACATATGACTTTCAACCTTCGTCTCTCCCGAGACGGTAAGGGAGTTGTAGCGATGAGACAAGATAGTAGCTACTAACAATTGGATACCATGAAATTGGGGAGAAAAAAGGGGGTAAAATAAAAAATAAAAAACATTTTTTTATACATTTTAATATTTTATGTAATAAACCTGTATACTGGACAAAAATATAAACGCAACAATTTCAAAGATTTGACTGAGTTAGTTCTTATAAGAAAATCAGTCAATTGAAATAAATTCATTAGGCCCTAATCTATGGATTTCACATGACTGGGCAGCGGTGCAGCCATGTGTGGGCCTTAGAGGGCATAGGCCCACCCACTTAGCAGCCAGGCACACCCACTGGAGAGCCAGGCCCAGCCAATCAGATTGAATTTTTCTCCACAAAAGGGCTTTATTACAGACATATATACTCCCCAGCACCCCCCTGTGTTGTGTGACAAACCTGCACGTTTTAAAGTGGCCTTTTATTGTTCCCAGCACAAGGTGAACCTGTGTGATGATCATGCTGTTTAATCAGCTTCTTGATTTGCCACACCTGTCAGGTGGATGGGTTATCTTGGCAAAGGACAAATGCTCACGAACAGGCATGTAAACAAATTTGTGCACAACATTGGAGAGAAATACACTTCTTTTGTATATGGATTTTTAAATTTCAGCTCAGGACCAACATGTTGCGTTTTATATTGTGGTTCCATGTATATTTAGGGATGAGGATGAAACGGGTGAGTCACGACTGAACCTTCCCACTTGTCAAGAGTAATTATAATTCAGCTGCTCTCTGTAGTGCCCTGTTCTGTGCTAATAATTAGAGTGACCACACACACGGACACAGACACACACACACACACACACGCGCACGCTGACTACAGGGGCTCATTAAGGACAAATGTTGAGCTTGTAGGTCATACTGTTCCCTTGGGCCTCTTTACTACACTCGTGCTTCCACGATGAGCACATATAATATACCACTCAAATCACCACTTCCTTTCACCTCACTAAGATGTTGAGTTATTAAAAGGTTTTGTAGAAGGTTCAAAGGTCAACAATCCACTCCCAGATGTTCTGTACATCTGGGTAGGCCAACTTAATTTGCATGTAGTCTTTCATAAAGGGGTTTGATTGGGTATGTATGGAGTATTGGGGGGTTTATTATATGTTCAAGAGGATTTTTTTAATGTTTTAATGTGAAATGGGCCATCACCACCAGATCTCACAACCTGACATATTGAATAAAATAAACCTGGATTTCAAACCAAATTAACTTATAGTGAGTACATCTGAAGGTGGCTATCACCCAGATTCAATTCAAATAAGTTACTTATCATGGTCCTCTGTCTCTCTTCTCTCCAGTCCAGACTGGACTACATGGCCCTGTTGATGTCCACCCTCCACACGCTGACCTACGGCTGGGACCGGGGCTTGGACCTGGAGCAGTATCACTTCTACCTCCCTCCCACCTTCCTGCTGGTGCTGGTCCTGCCGCTGGCTGTGCTGCTGGGGAGGCTGACTCTGTCCCTGCCATGCGTGGCTCTCTGGCTGAGTCGTATCAGGAGGGGTTGGCAGAAGAGCCGAGCCATCCGGTTCACACTGCCTGAGGACGAGTGTAAGGGGCCATCACAGGAGGATATCAGTAATGTTTGAGAGAGATGCTTGGTTTAGTCTTACATGCAGGATTGAATGAAGGAAGCATTCATATACTCCTACCCCGGTCAACAGCACTGCACCCCCAACAGCAACTCGCCCAAGCCTTCCCCATTTCTCCTTCTCCCAAATCCATTCAGCTGAAGTTCTGAAAGAGCTGAAAAATCTGGACCCCTACAAATCAGCCGGGCTAGACAATCTGGACCCTTTCTTTCTAAAATTATCTGCCGAAATTGTTGCCACCCCTATTACTAGCCTGTTCAACCTCTCTTTCTTGTCATCTGAGATTCCCAAAGATTGGAAAGCAGCTGCGGTCATCCCCCTCTTCAAAGGGGGGGACACTCTTGACCCAAACTGCTACAGACCTATATCTATCCTACCATGCCTTTCTAAGGTCTTCGAAAGCCAAGTCAACAAACAGATTACCGACCATTTCGAATCTCACCATACCTTCTCTGCTATGCAATCTGGTTTCAGAGCTGGTCATGGGTGCACCTCAGCCACGCTCAAGGTCCTAAACGATATCTTAACCGCCATCGATAAGAAACATTACTGTGCAGCCGTATTCATTGATCTGGCCAAGGCTTTCGACTCTGTCAACCACCACATCCTTATCGGCAGACTCGACAGCCTTGGTTTCTCAAATGATTGCCTCGCCTGGTTCACCAACTACTTCTCTGATAGAGTTCAGTGTGTCAAATCGGAGGGTCTGCTGTCCGGACCTCTGGCAGTCTCTATGGGGGTGCCACAGGGTTCAATTCTTGGACCGACTCTCTTCTCTGTATACATCAATGATGTTGCTCTTGCTGCTGGTGAGTCTCTGATCCACCTCTACGCAGACGACACCATCCTGTATACTTCCGGCCCTTCTTTGGACACTGTGTTAACAACCCTCCAGGCAAGCTTCAATGCCATACAACTCTCCTTCCGTGGCCTCCAATTGCTCTTAAATACAAGTAAAACTAAATGCATGCTCTTCAACCGATCGCTACCTGCACCTACCCGCCTGTCCAACATCACTACTCTGGACGGCTCTGACTTAGAATACGTGGACAACTACAAATACTTAGGTGTCTGGTTAGACTGTAAACTCTCCTTCCAGACCCATATCAAACATCTCCAATCCAAAGTTAAATCTAGAATTGGCTTCCTATTTCGCAACAAAGCATCCTTCACTCATGCTGCCAAACATACCCTTGTAAAATTGACCATCCTACCAATCCTCGACTTTGGCGATGTCATTTACAAAATAGCCTCCAATACCCTACTCAACAAATTGGATGCAGTCTATCACAGTGCTATCCGTTTTGTCACCAAAGCCCCATATACTACCCACCATTGCGACCTGTACGCTCTCGTTGGCTGGCCCTCGCTTCATACTCGTCGCCAAACCCACTGGCTCCATGTCATCTACAAGACCCTGCTAGGTAAAGTCCCCCTTATCTCAGCTCGCTGGTCACCATAGCATCTCCCACCTGTAGCACACGCTCCAGCAGGTATATCTCTCTAGTCACCCCCAAAACCAATTCTTTCTTTGGCCGCCTCTCCTTCCAGTTCTCTGCTGCCAATGACTGGAACGAACTACAAAAATCTCTTAAATTGGAAACACTTATCTCCCTCACTAGCTTTAAACACCAACTGTCAGAGCATCTTACAGATTACTGCACCTGTACATAGCCCACCTATAATTTAGCCCAAACAACTACCTCTTTCCTAACTGTATTTAATTTATTTATTTATTTTGCTCCTTTGCACCCCATTATTTTTATTTCTACTTTGCACATTCTTCCATTGCAATACTACCATTCCAGTGTTTTACTTGCTATATTGTATTTACTTTGCCACCATGGCCTTTTTTGCCTTTACCTCCCTTCTCACCTAATTTGCTCACATTGTATATAGACTTGTTTTTTTTTTACTGTATTATTGACTGTATGTTTGTTTTACTCCATGTGTAACTCTGTGTCGTTGTATGTGTCGAACTGCTTTGCTTTATCTTGGCCAGGTCGCAATTGTAAATGAGAACTTGTTCTCAACTTGCTTACCTGGTTAAATAAAGGTGAAATAAATAAATAAATAAATATATACACACACGGGCAAGTAGAGATGGGAGAGAAGTACTGACTGTCATATTAAGGGATGTAATATCACCAGCCTTATGCATCAAAAGCAGTTTAGGGATTTCAATGGCCTTTGTTTTACTAGTGGACATGCTACTTGTTTGGATGACATGTCATCTATAGCATTACCATTTACCTTGTTATATTTATCAAGAGAAATGAACTATGGTTCTATTGCTCACTAAGCCTCCGGCACATGTACAGTGATGCATTTTGGAGATGACTATTATATTGCTGCTTTAAATTTGCTGCCTCTACTACCTTTTAACTAAATTGGAAGCCAGACATTGTCATTCTCTTCCTACTTGTTTCTTAGCCAGTCAGATACTGGGCCTCCGATGCTATCAGGTTTAAAAAAATAAATACAATATTTGTACTGTCAGGCTTTCACTTCAACGTGAGCGAAGCCTGGGCATCCGACACTGTAGTTGCAGTGCTGTTAGATGCCTCAGCTCTGCCTGGCCTGCTCGCGGCTGAATCTGGCTCAGCTGTCTGACATGCCTGCCCTGACGCTAAGGTCAGTCAGAGCCAAAATGTTGCACCTCACAGCAATGTCATAGGTTGTTCAGGGGTGTCATGCCTGCTTCTGCTGTGTAATCACTTCTTACTACTCGGAGATGTGTTAAGAAAATAGACCTTTCTATTTTTTGCCTTAGACTATTTTTGCATTGTTTTTATGTGTCATTGAATGCACTATAATGTTTAGACTTTACCCGGTCAGAGTCTTTCAAAGATCAAATGTGTGCCAAAGATTGTGAAAATATATTGTCAAAGATTGTGGAAATGTACTATCAAGTCCCATATTGTTGCTGGCACCAAACCGTGGAGGATGGCTCATGTTGTGTTTGTGTTGAAGTTACACTGTTATGTAGGTATAATTTAAATATGTCATTGTATAAAATGTACAAATTATATTGAACAATCAAACTAACCTGTTGTCATGGTGACTCAACGGTACATGTAAAATTGTAAGAGCTATTTTATATTCTCTGACTTACATTATTTTCTTGTATCACTTGTATGGTTCTGTTAAATTCAATAAGTTCCATAGGTTTATTCACGAATTAAATTCCAAGACGTGTATTTTGATAGTGCTTATCGGCAGAATAAACATACTATTTTCCACAACTTACCCATTCTTTGTTATGCAGAAGTTCATGAATGTATTTAATTGCCTCTCACTATCCTTAGTGACCTGGAGATTGACTGTGGACACCTGCTGTCCTCTTGTGGTAGCTATAGGCTATTGCATTTGTCACCTCCCATTTCTTCCGCTATTCCAATGGGATTTGAGGTGTCGCAACCTACTCAAAGGTTAAAGGTAAGACAGAATCACGGAAGTGAGCATTTCCACATGCAAGGAGTAGCTAGGGCTTTTTCTGTGGAACAACATGTCTATGGTAAACAAACGTTTTTTTTTATATATAAATATGTGCAGTTAACTAACCCAAAGTCATCTGTCAAAATGTTACTGATACCTTCCAGGTGTTAATACCTGAATCTGTTATGCATTTATTTTTTTAAATATTTGTAATTTTTTTGCAGTTGATCTGTTATGAATCTACTGCATGTAGCTTAGTGTAGACGTGCATTTTCACTGATGTGTGTGGCACATAGGATTGACTTTGTCATAGTGAGATTCTTTTTTGGTGTTAAGGTATTCATCCTATTTTCAGTCAGTTAGAAATGTTTTTAAGACATGGCACAATGTGGTGTGGAAGACTTCGTTGGCATCAGCTCAGTTGTCATTGTTATAATATACATATTGTCAGTATATATATAACTATCCTTGTGGGTACCAGAAGTCCTCCACAAGGAACATATGAACAAGTGGGGAGATCTTTTCGGTCCCCACAATAATATATATATATTTTTTAAATGTTATGTTAGGGGTTAGATGTAGAGTTAGGGTTAAGGGATAGGTTAATTAAGGTTAGGGGAGTGAGATTTTGGATGGGAATCAATTATTTGGTCCCCACGAGGATAGCAATACAATACTTAATAGTACTTTTTTTTCCCAAGGCTGAATTTGAAAAGGCTGCCGATGCGGTGAGCAGGCTGACCGTACAACCTAGCTACGCTGAACTAGCAGTAATATATGGTTTGTACAAGCAGGCGACACTTGGCAACATCAACACGGGTGAGTCCTTCTGTTCAACCTGTCCTACAGGCTGCACCTCATTGATAAAGCCAAATCCCTGATTATTTCCTAATCTTTCTGGTACCACTTTAAGCATCAAGATATAATGACACAGTGCGTTCGGAAAGTGTTCAGACCCCTTGACCTTTTCCACATTTTGTTACATGACATCCTTATTCTAAAATGGATTTAAAAAATAAAAAACATTTTCCTCATCAATCTACACACACAAACACATAATGACAAAGCAAAAACAGTAGTTTTTTAAAAAATTGCTGCAAATGTGTGTGTATATTTTACCTTTATTTAACTATGCAAGTCAGTTAAGAACAAATTCTTATTTTCAATGACGGCCTAGGAACAGTGGGTTAACTGCCTGTTCAGGGGCAGAACGACAGATTTGTACCTTGTCAGCTCGGGGATTCGAACTTGCAACCTTCCGGGTTGCTAGTCCAACGCTCCAACACTAGGCTACCCTGCCGCCCCGGCATAAAAAAAAAGGAATACCTTATTGACATAAGTATTCAGACCCTTTCATCCTCTGTGGGGACAAACGCGAATCAATCGCTCCGTCCTCAAATTCCGTACTTGTCTCCGTGCTGTTTGTTGCTACTTTGCCATCTGCCAAACTTGAAGGTTTTTACTTTTAATACATTTACCAATGTCTTTGTTTTTTTAAATTCAACTTTTTCACCCGGACGCTTTATCTTTACATGGTTCTACAGGACCTCCACCAGCCGAAAAAGCTAAGTAGTTACATTAACACTGCCATCTAATTGCAGTTGCTGTACTCATAATATACTGAAGAACTATCGCCTTATGGTGAGGATAACTGTGTTGCAAGCACAGCTTCAGATGCAACCGTTCAGCAAGGGCAATTTAAGTGTAGGAAAGGATGAAACAGCATCTGTGCCACCAGTTAAGTACAGATCGTAGTATAAATGTCCCCCGCAGCCAGACCATTTTCTGGAAAGAAATGCTGTCGGCATGCTCAACTGGTATCGCTCATTCAGCCAACAGAAACTTTCAACCGGTTGTCCTGAACAGTTGCCCCTTTGGGCAGGTGATTTTTTAAAAGTGAAAAGAACCAAATTGCAAATATTTCCAGTAAGCCTGAAACTGATCTTTGTGAAAGATAGACAACTGTATGGCAGTCGGCCTGCTTTGATAATTTATTTACTGATAACAACTGAAAAACTCAATCCCCATTGAGCCCGTGTCTGTGCCTCGATCTAGGTTGAACAAAACATGGCGGTGTTCGCCTTAACAATCTCATTGGAATAAAGACCTCTTCCATTCCTGTCATTATTGAAAGCGATTGTGATAATATCTCAAAACAGGACTACTTAATGTTAGACACCTCACTTCCAAGGCAGTCGTAGTCCATGAACTAATCACTGATCATAATCTTGTTGTGATTGGTCGGACTGAAACATGTCTCAAAGCCTGATTTAATTTACTGTGTTAAATGAGGCCTCTCCTCCTGGTTACACTAGTGACCCTATACCCCGCTCATCCCAAAAACATTTGTCACAAGAAATTTGCTCCCTGGTATACAGAAAATTCCTGAGCCCTGAAGCAAGCTTCCAGATAATTGGAACGGAAATGGCGCTCCACCAAACTGCCTTCCAACTAGCTTGGGAAGGCAGTACCATGCAATATCAAAGAGCCCTCACTGCTGCTCAATCACCCTATTTTTCCAACCTAATTGAGGAGAATAAGAACAATTCCCCCCCCCCCCCAAACAAATGTTATCCTGTCGCAAAGCTAAAAATCAGCATTCAACAAGAGAGGATAGCTTTGACTTTAGCAGTGATAAATTCATGAACTTCGATGAAAAGTTCATAATCGTTACAAAGCAAATGACGGACTTCACTTTTGAATCAGAGTATTTCTCCAAAGCTCAGTTGTCCTGAGTCTGCACAGAACTGCCAGGACCTAGGATCAATGGAGACAATAGTTATGGTCTCTAAACTGTCAAGCTGCCTACTGGACCCTATTCCAACTAAACGACTAAAAGAGCAACTTCCTGTGTTTGGCCCTCTTATGTTGAACATAATAAACTGCTCCCTATCCTCTGAATGTGTTCCAAACTCGCTACAAGTGGCAGTAATAAAGCCTCTACTGAAAAGGCCAAACCTTGACCCAGAAAAAGTAAATAACTATTGGCCTATATCGAATCTCCCATTCCTCTCAATTTTTTTTGAAAAAGCTACTGCCTTCCCGAAGACAAATAATGTATACGAAATGCTTCAATCTGGTTTTAGACCCCATCATAGCACTGAGACTGCACTCGTGAAGATGTTAAATTACCTTTTCTAAATGGCATCAGAACAAAGCTCTGCATCGGTCCTCATGCTCCTAAATGTTAGTGCTGTTTTTGACACCATTGATCACCACATTCTTTTGGAGAGATTAGAAACCCTAATTGGTCTACACTGACATGTTCTTGCCTGGTTTGGATCTTATCTGTTGGAAATATATAAGTTTGTCTCTGTCGATGGTTTGTCCTCTGACAAATCAATTGTAAGTTTCGGGGAACCTCAAGGTTCTATTTTAGAACCACTATTGTTTTCACTATATATTCTACCTCTTGGTGATGTCTTTCTGAAACACATTGTCAACTTTCACTACCATGTGGACGACACACAGCTATACATGGGCTTGCTCCTACCTGTCTCTCCGATTTGGTCCTACCGTACATATGCACGGTCACAAGATGCAGGCCTCCTTATTATCCCTATAATTTCTAAGCAAACAGCTGGAGGCAGGGCTTTCTCCTATAGAGCTCCATTGTTATGGAATGATCTGCTTATCAACGTGTGAGACACATACTCAGTCTTTAAGTCCATACTGAAGACTCATCTCTTCAGTAGGTCCTATTATTGAGTGTAGTCTGGCCCAGGGGTGTGAAGGTGAACGGCAAGGCACTGGATCGACAAACTGCCCTTGCTGTCTCTCCACTAGGATTCTCTGCCTCTGGCCCTATTACGGGGGCTGAATCACTGGCTTACTAGTGCTCTTCCATGAATCACTGACGTGGTCTTCCTGTCTGGTTTTGCACCCCCTCTGGCTCGTGCAGTGGATGAGATCTTTGTGTGCTACACCCACCCTTGTCTCAGGGTAGTAAGTTGGTGGTCTGTTGATATCCCTCTAGTGGTGTGGGTGCTGTGCTTTGGCAAAGTGAATGGGGTTATATCCTGCCTTGTTGACCCTGTCTCCCCGGGTATCGTCGGACGGGGCCGCAGTGTCCCCTGACCCACCCCTGTCTGTCTCCATTATCTATGCTGCAATAGTCTATGTGCCAGAGGCCTAGGGTCAGTCTGTTATAATTCTCCTGTCTTATCTGGTGTCCTGTGTGAATTTAAGTATGCTCCCTCTAATTTTCTCTCTCTCACCCCCTATCCCCTCCCTGGAGGACCTGAGCCCTAGGGTCATGCCTCAGGACTACCTGGCCTGATGACTCCTGGCTGTCCCCAGTCCACCTGGTCGTGCTGTTGCTCCAGTTTTAACTGTTCTGCCATGGCTAGGGAAGCCTGACCTGTTCACCAGACGTGCTACCTTGTTCCGTACCTGCTGTTTTCGACTCTTTCTCTACCGCACCTGCTGTCTCGACCTCTGAATGCTCGGCCTACAACCAATGTGATTATTATTTAACCCTGCTGGTCATCTATGAACGTTTAAACATCTTGAAGAACAATCTGGCCTTAGATGGCCTCTCCACCTGGCACAGCCAGAAAAGGACTGGCCACCCCTCAGAGCCTCAGTTTCTTCCTAGGTTCCTTCTTTCTAGGGAGTTTTTCCTTGCCACTGTGCTTCTGCATTGTTTGGGGTTTTAGGCTGGGTGTCTGTATAGCACTTTGTGACATCTGCTGATGTAAAAAGGGCTTTATAATTACATTTGATTGCTATGAGACTTGAAATTGAGCTCAGGTGTATCCTGTTTCCATTGATCATCCTTGATGTTTCTACAACCGGATTGGGGTCCACCTGTGGTAAATTCAATTGATTGGACATGATTTGGAAAGGCACACACCTGTCTATATAAGGTCCCACAGTTGACAGTGCATGTCAGAGTAAAAACAAAGCCATGAGGTCGAAGGAATTGTCCGTAGCGCTCAGAGACAGGATAGTGACGAAACACACTGAGGTGACCAAGAACTCGATGGCCACTGAATGAGCTCCAGAGTTCCTCTGTGAAGATTGGAGAATCTTCCAGAAGGACAACCATCTCTGCAGCACTCTACCAATCAGGCCTTCATGGTAGAGTGGCCAGACTGAAGCCACTCCTCAGTAAAAGGCACAGCTTGGAGTTTGCCAAAAGGCAAAAATATGGGTGTGCCAAGCTTGTAACGTCATACCCAAGAAGACTTGAGGCTGTAATCACTGCCAAAGGTGCTTCAACAAAGTACTGAGTAAAGGGTCTGAATAATTATGTAAATGTTTCATTTCCGTTTTTGTATTTTTTATAAATCTCTAAACCAGTTTTTGCATTGTCATTATGGGTACTGTGTGTAGATTGAGGAAAAGCAACAATTGAATCCATTTTAGAATACGGCTGTAATGTAACAATGTCAAGCGGTCTGAATGCTTTCTGAATGCATTGTACTTATAAGAAGTTGTGAGTTTGGCCAGGAGTTTTGTGGCACTTTGAGGCACTATGCTTTTACTGATATTTCCAGCATTGTCCACTAGTGCTGCTGCAGGTAGGAAATGTTCTGTAATTGGCACAAGCAGTCTTCACTTAATCAATCCATGTCTGGTTGGCGCGGGGATCGCTTAAGCTAAGGAAGGCTTAGCGCTGAATCACACAAAGCCTATTATTTGGCAGGGAATACGATTTGTACACCTCACTTTTCTCAAACTGATCCTCTCCAACGCACTCAGAAGTTGTATTATTTAAGGGCAGTTAAAGGGGACAGTCAATGAAAGTATATTGAAGTGAATTCTGGGAGTAGCCCTGATCAGGACTCGAACCCGGATCCATCGACTGTCAAGCCAACACCTTAACTGTACACCAAGAGGTTTGGACTTCTTGGCGTAACGGTTCATGTGTTGGCTTGACAATCACAGTTTCAAGTCTTGGTTGGGGCTACCGCCAAAGTTTGCTACAACCTATAGTACTTCCATGGTAGGTTTCATTGACTCTCCCCTTAAACTGCCCCTAATTGACAACTTTGGAGTCCGTTGGGGAGGATCAGTTTGAGCAAAGTGAGGTTTAGAATCACTGATCTACAAACAGTATTCCTTGCTAAATAATAGATTTTGTGCGATTTTAAGATTGGCAGAGCTACGCATCCCCTGACTTAGGCCATGCCCATGCCAAACACACAACTGGATAGGGATTAATTGGAGACAGCTTGTGTCAGTTACAGAATTTCCTAGGATTTCCTACCTACATACAGCAAAGCTACTAGATGATGCAGGAAATGCCAATAAAAGTAGTGCCTCAGTGCCCTAACTTCTGACCCTACGTTTAAGCAGTTATCAGCCTTTAAAGTGTCTTACTAAAAGGTGTATAATTTTGCCTCTATATGCATTTCTCAAGAGTTACAGAATGTATTGACTTAACAATTGTTTAGCTGCCTTTTGTCTGTAAGTAAACCGTTTCAAACCATTCAGGGATTGACATTAAGGGTTGCCTTCTTGCCTGTGGCAAGTGACCTGAACAGTTGTACCAGTTACTGTTCAGTCTTTGGGCTGAAATAAAAGATCAGAAAAAAATGTTTCAAATGCACAAAGTGTATTTATCCCAAATGTGTTTACATCCCTGTTAGTGAGCATTTCTCATTTGCCAAGATAATCCATCCACCTGACAGGTGTGGCATATCAAGAAGCTGAGTAAACAGCATGATCATTACACAGGTGCACATTGGACTTGGGGACAAAGGGCCATTAAAATGTGCAGTTTTGTTCCTCCAGGTTTTTACTGAATGTGCAATTGGCATGATGACTGCAGGAATGTACACCAGAGCTGTTGCCAGAGAATTGAATCTTCATTTCTCTACCATAAGCCGTCTCCAACGTTGTTTTAGGGAATTTAGCAGTACGTCCAACTGGCCTCACAAGCGCAGACCACGTGTAACCACGCCACCCCAGGTATTCCACATCTGGCTTCTTCACAAGCTGGATGGTCTGAGACCAGCCACCTGGACAGCTGATGAAACTGTAGTTTTGCAAAACCGAAGAATTTCTGCACAAACTGTCAAAAAGCTTCCCAGGGAAGCTCATCTGTGTGCCAGTCGTTCTCACCAGGGTCTTGACCTAACTCTAGTTTGATGCGTAACCGACTTCAGTAGGCAAATGCTTACCTTCGATGGACACTGGAGAAGTGTCCTCTTCACGTATGAATCGTGTTTTCATCTGTACCAAGCAGAGAGCATTTGTGGGTGAGCGGTTTGCTGATGTCAACGTTCTGAGTAGAGTGCCCCATTGTGGGATTATGGTATGGGCAGGCATAAACTACAGACAACAATCCACAATCAACTGCCTGATCAACCCTATGGGAAGGAGATGTCAGGCTGCATGAGGCAAATGGTAACACCAGATACTGACTGGTTTTCTGATCCACGCCCCTACTTTTTTTTAAAGGTATCTAACCAACATGTATATTTGTATTCCCAGTCATGTAAAATCCATAGATTAGGGCCTAATTAATTTATTTTCAATTGACTGATTTTCCTTTTTATATGAACTGAACTGGAGAAGTTGTTGCTTTTTATATTTTTATTCAGTGTAGCTTATTTTTACATTAACAGTCAAGTGATCATAATCTTCGGGTAACCAAAAAAATACTCCTGACCAATGGGCAAGTGTCTATCAGACTGCCAATACCTGCCAGTTAAAGCAATATTTTTTTTGTTGTAAGAGAACTTTTAAGATGTATGCATTGTGTCCACAGAGCGTCCGGGAATATTTGACTTCCAAGGAAAATCTAAATGGGATGGTTGGAAAGCACAGGAAGGTAAGTATTTTTTTGGACAATGTATTATTCTGCTTTTCCACTCTCTCTGTTTTGAATGTAACACAAATCTTCAATGTGTCCTGTTTCTATTTTCAATCCAATAGGAAAGTCTAAAGAAGATGCCATAAAAGAATACATTGCCTTTGTGGAAGAAATGAAAGCAAAGTATCCAATGTAGAGGTTCTTTAGGACATTTGTGCTCTTTTTTTTTCATTTTTAGAAGCATTTTACAATTAAGCAATAATGCCTGAGGGGGTGTGGTATTATGGCCTCCGCTTTGCGTTGTGCCTAAGAACAGCCCTTAGCCATGGTATATTGGTCATATACCACAAATCCCAGAGGTGCCTTATTGCTATTATAAACTGGTTACCAATGTAAACATTACAGTAAAAATAAAATGCTTTGTCATATCCGTGGTATAAGATCTGATATACCATGGTTGTCAGCCGATCAGGACTCGAACCACACAGTTTATAATAGGTTACAATGAACAAGAAGAAAAGGGACCAAATCTGAGATTTTACATGGGTAAAGTGTTTAGAGATAACCAAGATGACTGGTCTAACCAACGCTCACCAGCAATTTGCTTATCCTGTTGAAAATGTGCAGCCCTTGATCTGGGTATTTATTTCAGAAAATGTATAAAAAATAAATGAAAATAGAGTACATTGGTGCAAAAGAACAGTAAATTATGTTTCTTAAAATATCTGTCTTCCAAGTATAATAAAAACGGATCATTTTCAATCATGCTTATAAATTCTCTGGACTAAAGGCTGGTCATAACCAGACCTCTTTCCAGGAGTTCTCTTTCACATGATGATGAAGAGCTGAGTCCTACTACTTACTTTTTGAATATGTTCTTGTTTCTTAGGATTTCCACTGAACCCAAATGTCCTAGATCTTTAAGGCCTGGTCCACTGTCCATAGTCCTAGAAATGTTGCTTGAGGGAATGGCAAAAATCACAGTACAGTGCTGTTTCCCATGCCATGTCCAAGTCTTCAAGTGTGGCCAAGTGATTCTGTGGACCATTCCTCAAGTTCTAGAACTTAAGTTCCCTTGATGTCTTGAGAGTCATCTGTATAAGTGTTTTTAACCGGTATGTCTAGATCTCCAGTGATTGGTGGGGAGTGTGGGGGGGGTCTAAGGTCATGCCAGGCTGGCTGGTCTGGAACAGGGAAGCAAGGAGACCTGGGTAAGGGGAGAGACACTTTGGCTCATGGAACCATGCTGTCTGGGCTCCTCGTGTAGATGCTGCTTCAGCCTCCACCTGCGCCATCTCCTCTGTACCTCATACTGTACCTGTGTTTGGAGGGGATAGTGTATCATCGAGCACTAGTTAATCAGGGCTGCTGCCTAATATTAGCAATTGCCCATTTATACCACTTATTTCAACTTGCATAATAGTTTTGAGAAATGGGCAAAAAACCTACCTCCCTATTTAGAAAACAGCATAGAACAGCAACTCCAAAGCCCTGAAAAGGAATAAAGGGGAATTTAGACATCAATTAGTATTCCCGCAAAGTAAAAAAAGAAAAGTCAGTGAAAATTACTTGTGTTGATGCAAGAGCCAGCTCAACAAAGGTCCATATTTTGTATGTTAAACCACTGACTTTGATGGGTAAGAAGGCAAAGAGGATGTAGTACACACCAAAGAGGGTCACCAAAAGAAAAGTCGATTTGGTAAGTCTCCTGAAAATATCCAAGGAAAATGTTCAATTTTACAATACACAAAAGACACGACTCAATACTGTACACATGTTTTGAGAGATTCCATTAGTTTGCCATTGTGCTGGTCATTCAGGTTTGACTGGGAAACGCTTACAGAATGTTAACACTGGTTCTGTAACACTGTTAGCAATTAAGTCATTATTTTAGCCTACAAAATAAACATCCTTAATGCTTTGGTAATGGTACAGTATGGTCATGTTGACAACTCACTTGTATTGGCTGAATTCATTTCCATGCATGTCTGGCATCTGTAGTTTTCCCACCAGAATTCTTAAGATGCTCAGAAAAAATACCAAATTAATCTGCAATGGAATGGCAACAAATGATTACCGTAGGGAGTAAAAGTAATATTTACATAATCAGTTATAAAAAACAAAACAAATTGTATGTCACATACGCCGGATACAATGGTGGAGACTAACAGTGACGATGCTTGCTTACGAGCCCTTTCCAACAATGCAGTAAAAAGAAATACAAAGAATGAAGCTAAAGTGCATTTGGAAAGTATTCAGAACCCTTGACTTTTTCCACATTTTGTTTGTTACAGCTTTACTCAAATAGATTACATTTATTTCTTCCCCCCTCATTAATCTACACCCCATAATGACAAAGCAAAAACAGGTTTTTAGAAAGTGTATTTAAAAAAAATACATCACATTTACATAATTATTCAGACCCTTTACTCAGTACGGTGTTGAAGCAACTTTTGGCAGAAAAGTTCTAGGGTATGACACTACAAGCTTGGCACATCTATACTTGGGGAGTTTCTCCCATTCTTCTCTGCAGATAACCAAGACAACGCAGGAGTGTGTGCTTAGGATCGTTGGCAAAGGTTCACCTTCCAACAGGACAATGTCTGAAGTCCTGAGTGCTCTGGAGCAGGTTGTCATCAAGGATCTCTCTGTGCTTTGCTTCGTTCTGACTAGTCTCCCAGTCGCTGCCGCTGAAAAACATCCCCACAGCATGATCCTGCCACCACCATGCTTCACTGTAGAGATGTTGCCAGGTTTCCTTCATACGTGACGATTGGCATTCAGGCCAAGGAGGACAATCTTGGTTTCATCAGAATCTTGTTTCTCATGGTTTGAGTCCTTTAGGTGCCTTTTGGCAAACTCCAAGCGGGTTGTCATGTGCTTTTTACTTATGGCCACTATACCATAAAGGCCTGATTGGTGAAGTGTTGCAGAGATGGTTGTCCTTCTGGAAGTTTCTCATCTCCACAGAGGAACTCTGGAGCTCTGTCAGTAACAATCAGGTTCTTGGTCACCTCCCTGAAGGCCCTTCTTCCACAATTGCTCAGTTTGGCCGGGAAGCCAGCTCTAGGAAGAGTCTTGGTTGTTCCAAACATCTTCAATTAAAGAATGATGGAGGCCACTGTGTTCATGGGGACCTTCAATGCTGCAGACATGTTTTGGTACCCTTCCCCAGATCTGTGGCTCGACACAATCCTGTCTCGGAGCATTACGGACAATTCCTTCGACCTCATAGCTTGGTTTTTGCTCTGACGTGCACTGTCAATTTTGGGACCTTATATAGACAGGTGTGTGCCTTTCCAAATAATGTCCAATCAATTGAATTTACCACAGGTGGACTCCAATCAAGTTTTAAAAACATATCAAGAATGATCAACGGGACTCAATTTCGAGTCTCATAGCAAAGGGTCTGAATACTTAAGTAAACAAGGTATTTCAGTTTCACTTTGAATGATTTTGAAAAATTCCTGTTTTGACTTTGTCATTATGGAGTATTTTGTGTATATTTGAATACATTTTTTTCTCATCAATCTATTTTAGAATAAGGCTGTAACATAACAATGTGGAAAAAGTCAAGGTGTCTGAATTTCCGAATGCACTGCAACAGGGAGTACCAGATCAATGTGCAGGGGTATGAGGGACCGTATTTGAGGTAGATATAGACACGAAGGCTGGATTAGGCATCAGGATAGATCATAATAGAAGTCAAATAAAGCTTTAGAGTAGCAGCATATGAGTGTGTGTTGTCAGTGTGTGTGTGGTTTTTCTTGTGTACCAAACATTAAGAACACCTGCCCTTTCCATGACATAGACTGACCAGGTGAAAGCTATGATCCCTTATTGATATCACTTGTTAAATCCACTCCAATCAGTGTAGATGAAGGGGAGGAGACAACATATTGTGTATGTGTGCCATTCAGAGGGTGAATGGGCAAGACAAAAGATTTAGGTGCCTTTGAATGTGGAATGGTAGTAGGTGCACCGGTTTGAATGTGTCAAGAAATGCAACACTGCTGGGTTTTTCATGCTCAACAATTTCCTTTGTGTATCAAGAATGCTCCACTACTTAAAGGACATCCAGACAACTTGACACAATTGTGGGAATCATTGGAGTCAACGTGGGCCAGCATCTCTGTGGAACACTTTTGATACCTTGTAGTCCATGCCCTGACCAATTAAGGCTGTTCTGAGGGCAAAAAAGAGGGTGCAACTCAATATTAGGGAAGTGTTCCTAATGTTTTGTGCACTTGGTATGTGTATATACAGTCAAACGTTTGGACACCAACTCATTCAAGGGTTTAAAAAAAAAAGAAGACTTTTCTTCATTGTAGAATAATAGTGAAGACATCAAAACTATGAAATTACACATGGAATCATGTTAAACAAATCAAAATGTGAGATTCTTCAAGGTAGCCACCCTTTGCCTTGATGACAGCTTTGCACACTCTTGGCATTCTCTCAACCAGCTTCATGAGGTAGTCACCTGGAATGCATTTCAATTAAGAGGTGTGCCTTGTTAAAAGTTAATTTGTGGAATTTCTTTACTTTTTAATGTGTTTGAACCAATCAGTTGTGTTGTGACAAGGTAGGGGTGGTATACAGAAGATAGCCCTATTTGGTAAAAGACCAAGTCCGTGTTATGGCAAGAACAGCTCAAATAAACAAAGGCAAACGACATTCCATCATTACTTTAAGACATGAAGGTCAGTCAATGCGGAACATTTCAAGAACTTTGAAAGTTTCTTCAAGTGCAGTCACGAAAACCATCAAGCTCTATGATGAAACTGGCTCTCGTGAGGACCGACACAGGAAAGGAAGACCCAGAGTTACCTCTGCTGCAGAGGATAAGTTCAGTAGAGTTTAACGTCACCTCAGATTGCAGCCAAATAAATGCTTCACTGAGTTCAAGTAACAGATACATCTCAACATCAATTGTTCAGAGGAGACTGTGTGAATCAAGCCTTCATGGTTGAATTGCTGCAAAGAAACCACTACTAAAGACACCAATAAAAGAGACTTGCTTGGGCCAAGAAACACGAGCAATGGACATTAGACCGGGGGAAATATGTTCTTTGATCTGATGAGTCCAAATTTGAGATTTTTGGTTCTAACAGCTGTGTATTTGTGAGATATGGAGTAGGTGAACAGATGATCTCTGCATGTGTGGTTCCCATCGTGAAGCACGGAGGAGGTGGTGTGATGGTGCTTTGCTGGTGACACTGTCAGTGATTTATTTAGAATTCAAGGCACACTTAACCAGCATGGCTACCACAGCATTCTGCAGCGATACGCCTCCCATCTGGTTTGCACTTAGTGGGACTGTCATTTGTTTTTCAACAGGACAATAACACAACACACCTCCAAGCTGTGTAAGGGCTATTTGACCATGAAGGAGAGTGATGGAGTGCTGCATAAGATGACTTGGCCGCCACAATCACCCAACCTCAACCCAATTGAGATGGTTTGGTATGAGTTGGACAACAGAGTAAAGGAAAAGCAGCTAACAAGTGCTCAGCATATGTGGATACTCCTAGACTGTTGGAAAGCATTCCAGGTATAGCTGGTTGAGAGAATGCCAAGAGTGTGCAAAGCTGTCATCAAGGCACAGGGTGGCTCCTTTGAAGGGTCAGCGTGGCGGAGGTGTTGTTGCCTACCCTCACCATCTGGGGCCGGCCTGTCAGGAAGTCCAGGATCCAGTTGCATGTATGTGAACAATGATGATGCAATTGTCATAGACTATTTTAAACAGATGACATCCCATTCATCTGTATCTCACCCTTCATCCTCATAGAAGTATTTTGCCAAGCCCCAGGATACAATGACAATCATTGGCAAACCTATGTAGGAAAACAAAATAGAAACGGTTTAGTTAAAACCAACCCTCTCATTTCAGTTAATAGTTCACTATCAAGTCTGTCTTTTAACAGATCAAAATGACATGACATTGCTAGATGACAATGACATGGTATCAGTAGTGTTGTTGTAATGTAGAGGGGACAGGTGTCCGTACCCCAGCCCAGGATGATGTACCACCAAAGGTGTTTCTTCTTGGAGAAGAAGGAGACGCTGACCAGGGTATGGAGGTAGTGTCCCTCCACCAGCAGCCAGCTGTAGTTAGCCATGATGCAGTAGTTGGAGAACATCACCACTAACTTACACACTACCTACAGGATATGATGAGAAAAGATATATACACTACATGACCAAAAGTATGTGGACAACTGTTAGTCAAACATCTCATTCCAAAATCATAGGTATTCATGTGGAGTTGGGTCCCCCCCAATTGCTGCAAAAACTGTCTCTACTCTTCTGGGAAGGCTTTCCACTAGATGTTGGAACATTGCTGCGGGGACTTGCTTTCATTCAGCCACAAGAGCATTAGTGAGGTGGGGCACTGATGTTGGGCGATTAGGCCAGGCTCACAGTTGGCGTTCCAATTCATCCCAAAGGTGTTTGATGGGGTTGAGGTCAGAGATCTGTGCAGGCCAGTCAAGTTCTTCCACACCGATCTCGACAAACCATTTCTGTATGGACCTTGCTTGGGCATGAGGGCATTGTCATGCTGAAACAAAAAAGGGCCTTCCCCAAACTGTTTCCACAAAGTTGGAAGTACAGAACTGTCTAGAATGTCATTGTATGCTGTAGCGTTAAGATTTCCCTTCACTGGAACTAAGGGGCCTAGCCCGAACCATGAAAAACAGACCACTATTCGTCCTCTACCAAACTTTACAGTTGGCACTATGCATTGGGGCAGGTAGCGTTCTCCTGGCATCCGCCAAACCCAGATTAATCCTTCGGACTGCCAGATTGTAAAGCGTGTTTCATCACCCCAGGGAACGCATTTCCACTGCTCCAGAGTCTAATGGCGGTGGTCTTTAACACCACTCCAGTCAACACTTGGCATTGCACATGGAAAACCCATTTCATGAAGCTCCCGACAAACAGTTATTGTGCTGATGCTGCTTCCAGAGGCAGTATGGAACTAAGTAGTGAGTGTTGCAACCGAGGACAGACAATTTTTACAGTTGACCGGGGCAGCTCTAGCAGGACGGAAATTTGATGAACTGACTTGTTGGAAAGGTGGTATCCTATGATGGACGGTGCCTCGTTGAAAGTCACAGAGCTCTTCAGTAAGGCTATTCTACTGCCAATGTTTGTCTATGGAGATTCCATGGCTGTGTGCTCGGTTTTATACACCTATAAGCAATGGGTGTGGCTGAAATAGCCGAATCCACTCACTTGAAGGGTTGTCCACATACTTTTGTGTGTATATAGGAGCGGTATTTTAGTATGTTCATATCATGTTGAAAGATGAATAACTTTTATCAAAACAAGGATTTTTTTCAAGAGTTACAAAAGTAAGTTATTCCACTTTCACACACTAAATTACTAATTTCTCTATCAATGTGTTCATCCATTCACACATGCATTGACAGTCACTACAAAGGACAGTAGATACGTACTGGGTAGTCATCACAGTGGTAGAAGTCTTCATCGGTGAAGAGCACAGAGTCTTTGATGAAGATGAAGGTAGCACGCAGGATGAAGGAAACAAAGAGTTGGATGTGGATGTAGTTTCTGGTGCAGTGCAGTTTCCTAGACAACAGGAAAAGTGTAAAAGCAGTTTGAAATGTCCTCCTTGACCAACATGCTTTTGTAATATGTTTAATCCCCCACTGAGACCCAATATTAAGATACGCATGTTGGTTACAGCGTAGTTTACTGGGTACCCAAATGGATTATCACATTTTCATCATAACAGTTCTTAGACTTGATTCTCTGTTTCTCACCTAAAGAGACAGAGGATGGCGATGGTGAGAGAGAGTAGAGAGAGAGCGTAGCCTGCAGTGTACATGGTCTTCACATAGGGGAAGTACATGTGGGAGTCATGTGACTGGGAGGAAAAAGAGACCTGGGGTAAGAATTGTTTTACATAAATTGTCTGTATTGTTAAATCAATGCTCAACACTTATATGGCTTTCCCTTATTTTTAAGTACTTGTCCTGCATCAAATTAAATAAAAAAACATTGATGTAGCACATACTAAAAGTACACATGTACCCACCTCTCCAAGTAAGTGGAAGGTTTCGTTGAAACATGCATGCTCATAAGGAGGGAATGGGTCCGTCCAGCCCGTGTCTGTGCAGTTCCGGTACACTTTACCTGGAAAATAATACAGCCTCATCAATACTTACTATACTGTTCAAATAAACTAATTATGTCCGGGAAAATAGTCGGCATCAGAGTAAAAAACATTGACCATAGAACATACCTAAGATTTTCTAAGACCTACGTAGTACGCAGGTTCAATCTCTCAGGTATTTTAGTGCAGGCAGTAGTTATTGCAGGCTTCATTTGTGTTACGTAAGGTTGTCATAAAAACACTTATTGATGCCTCTGTTTCCACAAGCAGACCTTTTTTGAACTCTATACCACTCCTCTGTCCTTTTAGTCTATCGCCTGTATGAGCATCCATCAACAATTTAGGGTACAAGGACAAACATTTTTGTATTGAATGGAAACAAATTATCTTGTTGATGGATCATTAACTAACACACACATAACAGCCAGGGGTGTGGGTCTAACACATAACAGCCAGGGGTGGGGGTCTAACACATCGTAACAGCCTGGGGTGGGGGTCTAACACATAACAGCCAGGGGTGGGGGTCTAACACATCGTAACAGCCTGGGGTGGGGGTCTAACACATAACAGCCTGGGGTGGGGGTCTAACACATAACAGCCAGGGTGGGGGTCTAACACATCGTAACAGCCTGGGGTGGGGGTCTAACACATAACAGCCAGGGGTGGGGTCTAACACAACATAACAGCCAGGGGTGGGGTGGGGGTCTAACACATAACAGCCAGGGGTGGGGTCTAACACATAACAGCCATGGGTGTGGGTCTAACACATAACAGCCAGGGGTGGGGTCTAACACATCGTAACAGCCTGGGGTGGGGGTCTAACACATAACAGCCAGGGGTGGGGGTCTAACACATCATAACAGCCTGGGGTGGGGGTCTAACACATCGTAACAGCCAGGGGTGGGGTGGGGGTCTAACACAACATAACAGCCAGGGGTGGGGGTCTAACACATCAAAACAGCCAGGGGTGGGGTGGGGTCTAACACATCGTAACAGCCAGGGGTGGGGGTCTAACACAACATAACAGCCAGGGGTGGGGTGGGGTCTAACACATCAAAACAGCCAGGGGTGGGGTGGGGTCTAACACATAACATCCAGGGGTGGGGGTCTAACACATAACAGCCAGGGTGGGGTGGGTTCTAACACATAACAGCCAGGGTGGGGTCTAACACAACATAACAGCCAGGGGTGGGGTGGGGTCTAACACATAACAGCCAGGGGTGGTGGTCTAACACATCATAACAGCCAGGGGTGGGGTGGGGTCTAACACAACATAACAACCAGGGGTGGGGTGGGGTCTAACACATCATACCAGCCAGGGGTGGGGTGGGGTCTAACACAACATAACAGCCAGGCGTGGGGTGGGGGTCTAACACATCATAACAGCCAGGGGTGGGGTGGGGGTCTAACACATCGTAACAGCCAGGGGTGGGGGTCTAACACAACATAACAGCCAGGGGTGGGGTGGGGTCTAACACATCAAAACAGCCAGGGGTGGGGTGGGGTCTAACACATAACATCCAGGGGTGGGGGTCTAACACATAACAGCCAGGGGTGGGGTGGGTTCTAACACATAACAGCCAGGGTGGGGTCTAACACAACATAACAGCCAGGGGTGGGGTGGGTTCTAACACATAACAGCCAGGGGTGGGGGTCTAACACAACATAACAGCCAGGGGTGGGGTGGGGGTCTAACACATAACAGCCAGGGGTGGTGGTCTAACACATCATAACAGCCAGGGGTGGGGTGGGGGTCTAACACAACATAACAACCAGGGGTGGGGTGGGGTCTAACACATCATACCAGCCAGGGGTGGGGTGGGGGTCTAACACAACATAACAGCCAGGCGTGGGGTGGGGGTCTAACACATCATAACAGCCAGGGGTGGGGTGGGGGTCTAACACAACATAACAACCAGGGGTGGGGTGGGGGTCTAACACATCATACCAGCCAGGGGTGGGGTCTAACACAACATAACAGCCAGGCGTGGGGTGGGGTCTAACACATAACAGCCAGGGGTGGTGGTCTAACACATCATAACAGCCAGGGGTCGGGTGGGGTCTAACACATCATAACAGACAGGGGTGGTGGTCTAACACAACATAACAGCCAGGGGTGGGGTCTAACACATAACAGCCAGGGGTGGGGTGGGAGTCTAACACATAACAGCCAGGGGTGGCGTGGGGTCTAACACATCATAACAGCCAGGGGTGGGGGTCTAACACAACATAACATCCAGGGGTGGGGTGGGGTCTAACACATCATAACAGACAGGGGTGGGGGTCTAACACAACATAACAGCCAGGGGTGGGGTGGGTGTCTAACACAACATAACAGCCAGGGGTGGGATGGGGTCTAACACATCATAACAGCCAGGGGTGGGGTGGGGGTCTAACACATCATAACAGACAGGGGTGGGGGTCTAACACATCATAACAGCCAGGGGTGGGGTGGGGGTCTAACACATCATAACAGACAGGGGTGGGGGTCTAACACATCATAACAGCCAGCCAGGGGTGGGGTGGGGGTCTAACACATCATAACAGACAGGGGTGGGGGTCTAACACATCATAACAGCCAGGGGTGGGGTGGGGGTCTATAACACAACATAACAGCCAGGGGTGGGGTGGGGTCTAACACATAACAGCCAGGGGTGGGGTGGGGTCTAACACATCATAACAGCCAGGGGTGGGGATCTAACACATCATAACAGCCAGGGGTGGGGTGGGGGTTTAACACATAACAGCCAGGGGTGGGGGTCTAACACATCATAATAGCCAGGGGTGGGTTTTGGGTCTAACACATCATAACAGCCAGGGGTGGGGTGGGGGTCTAACACATCATAACAGCCAGGGGTGGGGGTCTAACACAACATAACAGCCAGGGGTGGGGTGGGGTCTAACACATAACAGCCAGGGGTGGTGGTCTAACACATCATAACAGCCAGGGGTGGGGTGGGGTCTAACACAACATAACAACCAGGGGTGGGGTGGGGGTCTAACACATCATACCAGCCAGGGGTGGGGTGGGGGTCTAACACAACATAACAGCCAGGCGTGGGGTGGGGTCTAACACATCATAACAGCCAGGGGTGGGGTGGGGGTCTAACACAACATAACAACCAGGGGTGGGGTGGGGGTCTAACACATCATACCAGCCAGGGGTGGGGTGGGGGTCTAACACAACATAACAGCCAGGCGTGGGGTGGGGGTCTAACACATAACAGCCAGGGGTGGTGGTCTAACACATCATAACAGCCAGGGGTCGGGTGGGGGTCTAACACATCATAACAGACAGGGGTGGTGGTCTAACACAACATAACAGCCAGGGGTGGGGTCTAACACATAACAGCCAGGGGTGGGGTGGGGTCTAACACATCGTAACAGCCAGGGGTGGGGGTCTAACACAACATAACAGCCAGGGGTGGGGTGGGGGTCTAACACATCAAAACAGCCAGGGGTGGGGTGGGGGTCTAACACATAACATCCAGGGGTGGGGGTCTAACACATAACAGCCAGGGGTGGGGTGGGGGTCTAACACATAACAGCCACGGGTGGGGTGGGTTCTAACACATAACAGCCAGGGGTGGGGGTCTAACACAACATAACAGCCAGGGGTGGGGTGGGTTCTAACACATAACAGCCAGGGGTGGGGGTCTAACACAACATAACAGCCAGGGGTGGGGGGGTCTAACACATAACAGCCAGGGGTGGTGGTCTAACACATCATAACAGCCAGGGGTGGGGTGGGGGTCTAACACAACATAACAACCAAGGGTGGGGTGGGGTCTAACACATCATACCAGCCAGGGGTGGGGTGGGGGTCTAACACAACATAACAGCCAGGCGTGGGGTGGGGGTCTAACACATCATAACAGCCAGGGGTGGGGTGGGGGTCTAACACAACATAACAACCAGGGGTGGGGTGGGGGTCTAACACATCATACCAGCCAGGGGTGGGGTGGGGGTCTAACACAACATAACAGCCAGGCGTGGGGTGGGGGTCTAACACATAACAGCCAGGGGTGGTGGTCTAACACATCATAACAGCCAGGGGTCGGGTGGGGTCTAACACATCATAACAGACAGGGGTGGTGGTCTAACACAACATAACAGCCAGGGGTGGGGGTCTAACACATAACAGCCAGGGGTGGGGTGGGAGTCTAACACATAACAGCCAGGGGTGGCGTGGGGGTCTAACACATCATAACAGCCAGGGGTGGGGGTCTAACACAACATAACATCCAGGGGTGGGGTGGGGGTCTAACACATCATAACAGACAGGGGTGGGGGTCTAACACAACATAACAGCCAGGGGTGGGGTGGGTGTCTAACACAACATAACAGCCAGGGGTGGGATGGGGGTCTAACACATCATAACAGCCAGGGGTGGGGTGGGGGTCTAACACATCATAACAGACAGGGGTGGGGGTCTAACACATCATAACAGCCAGGGGTGGGGTGGGGGTCTAACACATCATAACAGACAGGGGTGGGGGTCTAACACATCATAACAGACAGGGGTGGGGGTCTAACACATCATAACAGCCAGGGGTGGGGTGGGGGTCTAACACATCATAACAGACAGGGGTGGGGGTCTAACACATCATAACAGCCAGGGGTGGGGTGGGGGTCTATAACACAACATAACAGCCAGGGGTGGGGTCTAACACATAACAGCCAGGGGTGGGGTGGGGGTCTAACACATCATAACAGCCAGGGGTGGGGATCTAACACATCATAACAGCCATTTCATAACAGCCAGGGGTGGGGTCTAACACATCATAATAGCCAGGGGTGGGTTTTTTAACACATCATAACAGCCAGGGGTGGGGTGGGGGTCTAACACATCATAACAGCCAGGGGTGGGTTTTGGGTCTAACACATCATAACAGCCAGGGGTGGGGTTGGGGTCTAACACATAACAGCCAGGGGCGGGGGTCTAACACCAGGGGTGGGGTGGGGGTCTCTCACCTTCTGATTTGAAGAAATCGGGACAGTTGTGTGATGCAGTTTCCCCTACAAAAGCAGGAGACCAGCAATTCAAGTGGTCCCACATACCCTTGCAGTCTGAATAAGAAAAACAAATCAGGTACAGTCTTCTTTTTTCTCTCAAATTCTAATCATCAAAGTGTGTCAAATGTTGGGGGGGGGGGGGGGGGGGATACATGTGTTTGGTGGTTTGTTGTCATGCATTTTAAGGCAAACAGTACAACGGCAGTCCTCGTTTGATCGTTGTGAATCATTTACATTTGAGTCATTTAGCAGACGCTCATATCCAGAGTGATTTACAGGAGCAATTGGAGTTAAGTGCCTTGCTCAAGGACACGTCGACAGATTTTTCACCTAGTCGGTTTCGGGATTTCTAACCAGTGACTTTTCAGTTACTTGCTCAACACTCTTAGGCTACCTGCCGACCATAGTACAGTAATAACAAGAGGAGCAAGACAAACATCTCTGATAATGAGCTGTTCTCACCATCATGACAGTAACGTTGAACTCAAAGGGGGCAAGTAACCACAATGATAATCCGGTATGTTGAGATGTAACCTACTCTACTGCCACTAGAGAGAAACCTAGTCCACTGTCAAACTGGCCTGGTTCCCAGTGATGTACTGATGTGTGGTGCTGTTTCAGATTTTGATACCTGTGGGACTGGAAATGATTATACTCTTATGTGGTATGCATACCATATAATGCCATTAAAAAAAAAAATCTAAGAACATGGACTATTATGGAATAGAGAAGGAACATGTTGCCCTATATTTGTTTAGCTTAGGAAAACATGACAAACCATGCTGGGTGTGAATTTCTAAGGGGGAAAAAATACAAACGGTCTCATCTCACCTGGTTGGGGAGTTTTGGACACATTATGCAGTTGCAACTCATGAAGGCACCGCTCCTCCTCTCTAATAAGAATGATGTACGGCTCACAGTCTGCTTGAACCTTTCACAGTTGAAAAGAAAAAGAATGTGTGCATGTGTCATCTCCCCATAGCCTACAGTGCCTTCAGAAGGTATTCACACCCCTTGACTTTTTCCACATTTTGTTGTTAGACTGAATTTAGAATGGATTAAATTTAGTTTTTTTTTGTCACTGGAATTAAGTGGAATTGTGTTTTTTTAAAAAATGTTTACAAGTTAATAACAAGCTGAAATGTCTTGAGTCAATAAGTATTGTTATGGCAAGCCTAAATAAGTTCAGGAGTAAACATATGTTAACAAGTTTCATGTTTTTTTAAATGTTTTTTTATGACTACCTCATCTCTGTACCCCACACATACAATTATCTGTAAGGTCCCTCAGTCGAGCAGTCAATTTCAAACACAGATTCAACCAGAAAACCATGGAGGTTTTCCAATGCCTCGCAAAGAAGGGCACCTATTGGTAGATGGGTAAAAATGTTAAAAAGCAGATATTGAATATCCATTTGAGCATGGTGAAGTTATTAATTACACTTTGGATTGTGTATCAATACACCCATTGACTACAAAGATACAGGCGTTCTTCCTAACTCAGTTGCTGGAGTGGAAGGAAACCACTCAGGGATTTCGCCATGGGGCCAATGATGACTTTAAAACAGTTAGAGTTTAATAGCTGTGGTAGGAGGAAACTGAGGATGGATCAACATTGTAGTTACTCCACAATACTAACTTTAATTGACAGAGTGAAAAAAGGAAGCATGTACAGAACAAAAATATTCCAAAATATGCATCCTGTTTGCAACAAGGCACTAAAGTAATACAGCAAAGAATTTCGCAAAACAATGTACTTTTTGTCCTGAATACAAGGTGTTATGTTTGGGGGAAATTCAACACAACACATATGGAGAGGACCACTCTCCATATTTTCAAGCATAGTGGTGGCTGCATCATGTTATGGGTATGCTTGTAATCGTTGGAATGGGCACAGGCAAAATCCTTGAAGAAAACCTGATTATGTGTGCTTTCCACCAGACACTGGGAGATTAATTCACATTTCAGCAGGACAATGACCTAAAACATAAGGCCACATCTACACTGGAGTGTTCCTGAATTGCCGAGTTACAGTTTTGATTTAAATCTGCTTTAAAACCTATGGCAAGATTTGAAAATGGTTGTCTAGCAATGATCAACAACCTATTTGACAGAGCTTGAAGAATTCTGAAAAGAACAATGGGTAAATGTTTCACAATCCTGCTGTGGAAAACTCTTAGAGAGACTTACCCAGAAAAGACCAACAGCTGTAGACTCTGCCAAATGTGAAAATAATACACACTGAGTATAACAAACATTAGGAACACCTTCCTAATATATATATAATATAAATATATATATATTTGTTGTTTTTTTACAAAATGTTAGACCTCCCTCACGCTTTTATATTAAAGTATTATGTAGATCATTGACTAAAATAAATAAATATGTATCCCACTTTGTAACAACAAAATGTGGAAAAGGTCAAGGGGTGTGAATCATTTCTGAGTGTATAACACATAAAAAAATATTCCTTAGTTTGTAATTTTCTCAAAATCTAAAGGCATAACCTTCAAACCTAGATTCTCTTTCCATGACATAGTAGACTGACCAGGTGAAAGCTATGATCCATTATTGATGTCACTTGTTAAATCCACTTCAAATCAGTATATAAAGGTACGGAATCAGGTTAAAGAAGGATTGTGAAGCCTTGAGACATGGATTGCGTGTGTCAATTCAAATGTGAATGGGCAAGACAAAATATTTAAGTGCCTTTGACCAGGGTATGGTAGTAGTTGCCAGGTGCACCAGTTTGAGTGTGTCAAGAACTGCAGCACTGCTGGGGGTTTCCACGCGCAACAGTTTCCCGTGTGTATTAAGAATGGTCCAGACCAGACATCCAGGTATCTTGGCACAATTGTGGGAAGCATTGGATTCAACATGGGCCAGCATCCCTGTGGAAAGCTTTCGACACCTTGTAGAGTCCATGTCCTGACGAACTGAGGCTGTTCTGAGGGCAAAAAGGGGTGCAACTCAGTATTAGGAAGGTGTTCCTAATGTTTCGTACACTCAGTGTATAAGTATGTACCTCTTCCAAACATGCCCAGCTGTTTCAAACACACGCCTGTATTCTTACCTTCATGTACATGCCCAGTAGGATTCCAATAATTCCAATATGCATTTTGTCAGTCACAAGCATTATTTACCAGTAAACTGTAACCTAATTATAGACTTGAATGAACTGTAAGCCGACTTTCGGTACTAAAAGTCTGAAATAATCGTCCAATTCAAAGCAGCAAGCCATCAATCAGCATCCACTGGCTTTGTCCAAACCAACTGCATGTTTTGTTTGTGCAGTTCTTACAACTGACCTTTTTAATAATAGACTAGTAACAAAGACAATATTATATGAAGATAAGCAGAAACTGCTTCTCCAATAGAAATTCCCGATAACGCTTGTAGGCGAAGGCATGGCGATGTTGGCTCGCTAAACTCATGTGCAGAAATACCATTGGGTCTAATGGTCGTCTCACGCTGAACTGCGCATGTGCATGCCGTCATATCAAAGGCATTTGTTTTCACTTTCACGAGATTGTAGTAATACAATGTTCAACTACTTAATACATTGGCTTACACTAGGTTGTGCCTTTAGATACATTAATTACTAAATAATAATTTTTCACTTCTGTCATCGACTTCTCAAACCCCGGTCTTGTCTGCTTGGTCTGTTTTGCAAGAGTTCCCAGAAGTCTGGGGATGTTGCGCCTCTGGGTTTAGAAACTCTTTGCGAGTCCTAACCGCGTCCCACCGAGGCATTACTATGGCGACGAGAGTGTTTGGTGGATGTTCTGTAGGTGAAACAACAGGTACGTGCCGTTTTCAACCTTGAAAAGCACCGACATCGTGCAACGAATAAAAACGTGTGTTGTTTATGAGCTACCAAATCGAACCTAATTTTTTTGGTTTACACACTAATATCTCCTGAAAGTCGCACGGTTGTCATGAAGTTTGATAACAAGCTAGCTAGCTGTTCCTCTTTGCTAGCTGCTCCTCTCTGCTGTGCTAGCTTCCACTTTCTCTTGCTAACCCGTCCCTAGGTAGTTTGCTTATTTTCCAGTGTCAACTGTAGCTGCACATGCACAAAGTTGGCTTGCTAGCTTTGTGTCATTTGGTTCTTCTCATTATCCCATGGACAACATTGCATCTTTGAAATGCAAGCATTTACATATCTGATGTGAAATGAATTGTGATATTGTTTTCTATCTTCTTCAGCCCTGTTTTTAATGGAGAAGTGATGGAAGTGGCACACACTGCATCAGAGACATTCACAGACAGTCAAAGGAAGAAGACCCCTCTTCCACTGTGCCGACTGGTGGAGGACAGAAAAAGAAGTCCCTCTAATGTCCCTCATCACCTACTAGAGACCCGTAGGACCCTCACACTTTAATGATTTGATACATCTCAGTCATATATTTAACGGGCTATATTCAGTCAAGAAGAAAATGTTTAGGGTAGTAAGAGCACTAGGGCTAGTCCTATAATATGCATGCTCATGATGCTATCTGAGTTACCGTTGACTACATTATACAGTGTGTGGCTCCTCAGGCGTTTTGGCTTCTTATATTTTACATTTGAGTCATTTAGCAGATGTTCTTTTCCAGAGCGACTTACAGTAGTGAGTGCATACATTTTCTTTGTACTGGTCCCCCATGGGAATCAGACCCACAACCCTGGCATTGCAAGCACCATGCTCTACCAATTTGAGCCACCTGGGACTAAGCAGATGGTGCTGTCATGCAAACTCTTTTATATTATACTTATACCTTCCAGAAACCTATACCAAACTCAAGAGCAACAGTGCAATCGAAGCAGAACCCTCAGCACTTCACTTCAGTGGGTTTAAACTGGGGAAGGACTATCACAGGAGCCTGGTGAGTGAAGCAATGAGCTCCAGCAATGTGTTGACTGTTCTAAGAGAACAAAAGACAAAGCACTGACTTTTCGATCCATTGTGCAGTTATATGTACTTCATTTACCCAGGCGTCATGTAATTAGTCTTTGTTTGAATCTTCCTCAGAAATTGATCAACATATCATCTGAAGTGATCAACATTCACATTATCCCCACCCAAACAAAGCATTTCAAAACAAAATATTTAAAAAAGGTATTTGTTTCTTACTATTTGATGTCAAGTTATGCATTCCGTCTATAATCTTTGATTCGTATGCGTGTCAGTGTTGATGCCTAATTCCTCCATTTTGATCATCTGTGCAGCATCGTCTTGTCCCTGGACTGTCCTACACAGTGAAGGTACACTTCTGTCCTGACGAATGGCGCTACTTCTACGACTGTATTCGGATCCATTGCAAGGTTGGAATCCAGTGCTATGTTAGTTTCTAATCAAGTTTGCCTGCTGTCATGTCTGACAGTGATCTCTTCAACTTCTACTTCTACTTCAACTGTCACTCAAAATAGGGATGTGCTGTGTTTATGCATCACATGTTGTTTGTTGTCAACATTTCTCTCCATAGTTGCTGCAAGGTAAGCCTGGTCCCAGATCTGTTTGGGCTGTCATGCAAACTTCTAAGGTCATTGGCAAACTGATCTGGGACCAGGGTACTGCTACAAGGTTCCCTCCTGCTTAGAACTCCAGGAAATGAATGTATCAGGGAGCATTGCTATTCTCTCTCAATCTCTCTCCAGGGGGAAGAGAACTTACAGGTTCCAGTCCATGCCTATCCCATCATCGATGACTTGCACATCCCAACACACATCACCATACCAGCTGTCCCGCTGGGCCAAAGGTGAGGTGAGGTGGACATTCGTGTCTCTCTGTGCATCCTTGCCTTTTGAATAGTCTTTTAACCCATCAATGAAACGTTCTATGTGAGTTGCATGGCCACTCATATCCCTTACAGAAAAAACACATCACCTGTCAAATCATGTGTTTTTAGAACACTTCACATATGATCACGTTTCCACATGTGTAGTTTCATGTTATCACATGTTGCTTTAAATGTTGTTACATGTTATCACATTAATTTTGCATAAGATCACACGATAACATGTGTTGTTGGAACACTTCACGTGAAATGAATGTCTTTTTTTTGTAAGGGATAGGCAACAACTACAGCCTAGTCTGCTAAGTGTTTGCTAAGTGCACCAGTTTCTGAATTAGCCTGCCAGATAAACATGATGAGTGGCAACAAAGGCCTGTTTGTGGAATCAACTTATTGTGTTATTATGGTCATGTAACGCATCACAAAAGTTTGTTTTTAATCATCTCTGTTGACACTAATGATGCGGTGAGCAGTCAATATATTAGAGTCCATTTGCACAGGTAGATAGCTAATCGTAGTTCTCTAAGCCGCATGCTGGGATATTTGCTAGGGTCAGTAGTATTTGTCTTGCATATTCAACAATCTTCAGTTAAAACAATACGCTTGGAAAGAGAATACTTCACAAATATCAAAATATAAATATTTGTAGGGCCATAGAGATATAATATTTGTAAGTCGCTCTGGATAAGAGCGTCTGCTAAATGACTTAAATGTAAATGTTTACATTTTACCGATTGTGACGCAATGTACTTTCCATTATTATTTTTAAGAGGGCATTTTTATCTCTTGTTGAAAATGATTGTCTTTTGAACTGAGTGGCAGGCTGAATTTGATTTAGCTTTACATTGTAGGCCTCAATGAACATGTATCTGTTGTCCCTTTCTTTCTGGGACTGTGTGATATCTGTGCTTGTTATCTTTGACCTTTGACCCATCTTTGACCTTCCAGTGTCAGCCATGTGATCCCTCTGAGCTGCAGCTGTCCCATT
Organism: Oncorhynchus nerka; assembly: GCF_034236695.1. Classification (NCBI taxonomy): domain Eukaryota; kingdom Metazoa; phylum Chordata; class Actinopteri; order Salmoniformes; family Salmonidae; genus Oncorhynchus; species Oncorhynchus nerka. The sequence continues at coordinate 121,810 of NW_027039942.1, forward strand.
GACTTTGAGTTCCAAGTGCACATCATCCAGCCACACAAGGCCTTCTCTGTCCAGCCCCTGTCAGGTAACTCCAATCAACAGACTTGGTAGCACTTAGGCCACTGAATAAAGTCATAATTACACCATTATGTTAGAGTTCTGATGACAGATGATAGAACAAGATAGAAACAACATCTCAGACAGACAGACAGACAGACAGACAGTCAGTCAGTGAGGATAACCCCTGTATTATTCTATCTACAGTTGGAATATATTCTGGGATTAATGTATTAAGCCCATGAGTCTCCTTGCCAGATATGTATCGATTTATTTTTTAGTATTTGACGGTAGGATCATTTCTGGTTTAATAATAAGGTTCCGGCTATGTTTTTGTGTTAGTTCCTTGAGGTGATTAGTTTAACATTTGAACCACATAAACATTTTTTTTTGCTGGCTCCCAGACACCCAGACTCTGCTCTATGAACTCACGTAATATGATTAGCTCATTACCCAGTCGACCTGTGATTCCTTAACACCACCATCATGTATTGTGTTTGAATTACTGTGGAAAGATGCTGATAGTCTGCAACAGATCCCCCTTGACACAAAGCAGTCAGGGGGGGGGGGGACTGTGCTGTTTTGTCTCTGGCATTGATGGTGATGCTTTCCAGACAATGAGTGATGCTGGATCTCCAGGGTTATGCAAATAGCCTAGTACTCAGACTGGGTAGAGAGATCTGAAAAAGTATCTCTCTATGTGTCCCATGGTTTGAGGGTATCGAAGTGTTGAGTTTAGGTAGGCCTACGTATTGTTTTCCTTTCAAAAATGCATTATTGGTCACATGTAAAATTCTGAGTTTGTCAAGACCTAGTCCTTTGTTTGTGTTTGATTCTAGGAGTGATTCCAGCCAATGGGAAGGTGGAGGTGACCGTCACATTCAGGCCGTTCAAGTATGACACGTCCCAGGTCACTCTACAGGTGGTCATCTCCCAGTTCAACTCCAAACCCTACGTCTGCACCCTCAGCGGGTCCTCCTCGCCCCACCTGGCACTCAGGTATCCCAGAACTATTCCTAAATGTTAAAGGTTAATTCATCAAACACTATATTGAATTATGCCATTTTTACCAGGTCACAGTTACAATTATAAACATATTTGATATATGGTCGGCAAAGTTCCTGTTTTCTTGGTTTGTATCACGTTATTGCTTATTATTTTCTGTCATTGTGAGTTCCATCAATTGATGCACTGAGCCAAACATATTTCTTGACTGATAATGAATGGAAAACATGTGATTGTTAAGTGGTTACAATATCCTTTTGTAAACAATGCTTACATATGTTTCATAGAGCGAGTGCTATTGTGAGAGAGACCAAGTGCTGCACGTGTACTGTATTGAAGCTCTCTGTCTGCAAACTTTGAAAATAGAAATTGTACAAACACTTAGAGAGATAAAAATGAACCCTTGCAGAGAAGAACCATACAAGTGCATACTGTTCCATTTTCAAACATTCAAATGTTTCTCTATTTCTAAGTGTGTATATACCACATTAGGAATTTTACAGTTGATAGATACTTGAATAATTCCCCCCCCAAAAAAATGTATAATGATGTATCATGTTTATCTACATTTATTGAAAATGCACGTACAGGTATATGGTTCTTCTGCACGATTCTAATTATGATGATATCCTTTTTTCCCATTGATTTCTGTTCATGACTAAATTCTTTGTTTAGTCCTGGGCTACAGACACAAAACCACGCACAGTCACTTATACTGATAAACAGGTTGTTCTTGTTCTCGTGTCTGTATATAAAATATCATTTCTTGATTCAGTTCCCATGAGAAAATGGGTGCACTCCATCACTGACAGTGAACGAGTTTTACTCCCCTGTGTTATGACTAAGGGAAGTTAATGATTTATCAAGCAAGGGAAGTGCAGTCATATCAAAATGCATCGGTATCCAATCCATTTAATGTGTGTGCTTCGGATCAAATATTCCCATGTTTACTTCTCCCTGGACCCGCAAGAAAAGTTATGAAGATAAGATTTGAATGAGTTAATGGAAGAATCGGCAGATTGTAGATTTAGAAGGAACACCTTCCTAATATTGAGTTGCACCCCCTTTTTTATCCTCAGAAAGCCTAAGTTCGTCGTGGCATGGACTACAAGGTGTCGAAAGCGTTCCACAGGGATGCTGGCCCCCATGTTGACTCCAATGCTTCCCATAGTTGTGTCAATTTGATTGGATTTTAAGTTGGCAGGATATCCTTTGGGTGGTGGACCATTCTTGATACACACGGGAAACTGTTGCGCTTGGAAAACCCAGCATTGTTGTAGTTCTTGACACCCTCAAACCGGTGCGCGTGACACCTACTACCATAACCGTTCAAAGGCACTTACATCTTTTGTCTTGCCCATTCATTCTCCGAATGGCACACATGTACAATTCATGCCTATATTCTCTCAAGGCTTCAAAATCCTTCCTTAACCTGTCCCCTCCCCTTCATCCACACTGATACCATGGGAAGATTATTGTTTATTTTGTTCAGCAAATATTGATAGGATTTATCTACTCTTATAATGCCAACAGCCCCATGTACAGTATCAAAGTCCAATTATTAGCTAAGTACACAATTAAGTTATTAATGGCAGATAAAGCCTGGTAAGTTATTAGTCAACTATGGCTATGTTGAGCTCTGGAGGTTTTCCAGCAGGCAGTCCCCAAGGTACAGTACTTAGCCCTCTCTCTTTTACTCAGTTAGCATTAGGTTTGGACCCTAGGCCTAGCGTGATGGAAACAAACTATTATTGACATTTTACTGCAGTGGGCTAAATCACGCAGAGTGTTTCTTGGTAGTCTTAAACAAATCTACTGTGAATCAGAAGTTTACACCTCACACAATAGGTTATGGGCTTAATAAAAGAAGACACCTGTACCATGTCAGGTTATAAATTTGAAGTGTATTACATTTTGACTTTGCATCCCAATATTACAGTTTATGAACATCACAGAAGACTGAAATATAACAAAACCATTTGCCATAGAAACACAGATTTTCAACAGGTGTTTTTAAATAATGTTTAAATTATTAAAACATACACTGTTCAAAAAAATAAAGGGAACACTTAAACAACATAATGTAACTCCAAGTCAATCACACTTCTGTGAAATCAAACTGTCGACTTAGGAAGCAACACTGATTGACA
>NW_027039943.1:0-8074 GCF_034236695.1 Oncorhynchus nerka
ATGGAGGTGTTGGCAATTTGTTGCCCCCGCCATAGCGCTGGTCACCACGCCGCAGATGCCCGTACAGGCACGCATATGCACTTAGTTCAGAAAATTCACTACTACTTTTTATTCCTGTGACCAAAAACCATAGAAACTAGAAACTGAGAGTGAGACCACAATATCCCCGTGACACATAACTATGTTAACATTATTAACAATTACACTCCCATAACATTTTGCAGTTCCTTTAAGGTCCACTTACTACACAATATTTTACTGAGACCTCAAAGCCCTACAAAGCACTGTCTTTCTAAAAGAGCCCCGAAAAACACACACCCACAGAAAATGTGAGACAGCCTAAGAGACATCTCTCACACTAACAAAATAACATCTCACTGAAGCCCCCAACTTCTCTCCCACTGTCACATGTTACCAGCTATGTAACAGAACAGCAGTTAGACAAATGGCCTGTGTCATTGGCCGAATCATCCAATCTGAAACAGTTTATCAAGAGACCAGCAGCAGGAAATGGCATTTAAGAGGCAATCCTGAGAGAAGAGTGTGTGTGTGTGTGTGTGTGTGCGTGCGATATGTGTGTGTCTGTCTGTGATGTGTTACTGCACCTACACAAATGAGTGAGTCTGAGTAGGTATAGGGGTGTTCTGTTCTATGATTAAAGTATTTTTTTAAATATATATTTTACCTTTATTTAGCTAGGCAAGTCAGTTAAGAACACATTCTTATTTATTTACAATGACGGCCTAGGAACGTTGGGTTAACTGCCTTGTTCAGGGCGGAACAGACAGATTTTACCTGCTGTCAGCTGTTGTTGATCTAGCAACCTTACTGGGCCAACGCTCTAACCCACTGGAACTACATGCCGCCCCAGTATACATGTACAAGGAAGCAGTGAGGAAATTTAGGAGGAGAGGAGGGACAGGCAGCAGAGAGAGAGAGAGAGAGGGAGAGGGAGAGGGAGAGAGGAAGAGAGAGAGAGGGGGAGAGACTCTCAAGAGAAGACAGGCTATGTGCTCACTGCCTAAGCACAAAATGAGGTGGAAACTGAGCTGCACTTCCCTGCCTCCTGCCTACATGGTATGACCATATTAGAGATGCATATTTCCCCAAATTACACAGATCACAAATTCGAGAAACAATCAGTACGAAAAACTCCATCTACTGGGTGAGAATTCCACGATGTGCCATCACAGCAAGATCTGTGACCTGTTGGCGAGACTGGGCAACCAGTGAAGAACAAACACCATTGTAAATACAACCCATATTTAATAGCTTATTTATTTTATCTAGGTGTCTTTTAACCATTTGTACATTGTTTAAAGAGCACTGTATATATAATATGACATTGTAATGTCTTCCAACTTCTGTATGTCGTAATGTTTATTTATTATATTATCTACCTCACTAATGTCAATGTTGGCACATGTTTATGCCAACAAAGCCTGAGTAATTGAGTGAGTAATACTTACATGTGTCTCTACACAGATCATTATGTGTGTGTTTAATGTATTGGCCTGTTGGTATAAATGTCCGCTGCCTTCTCCCAGATTGACTCATACCTGCTCGCTACGCGTGGTGAATTCCTCCGGGGTGATCTTCTGTCAGAGGAGTGTGCGCCCTGTTTGTGAGCGGTATCAGCTCCCGTGAAGATACTCTGCGCCTTGGTCTGGTTGGAGATGAGACGGGTTTAGGCAATAATCCGGGCCACGCAATTAGTGAAGCGAACCGAACAGGCAGTGTGGTACTGAACAATTGGTGAGCTGGCATTGTTTTACTGAAGGCAGACATGGCTGAGGGTGAACGAACGAGCAAGATCACTGCGTTGGCTTTCGCCAGCTCGACGACATTATTCAAAAATGTCGGCCTTTAGTGACGCGTCAGCATCTGTTTCCAAGGGCTCCGCGTGTGACTCGGAGGCATTTGGTGACTCGCTAGCTGGTAACAAGACATGGTATTCTTGTGATAATCCTGAGTGATACTGGCACCTCAGGCGGCAGTCTGCGTGTGGGCTCCCAGTAAACACACGCACCTGCCACACCTGCCTGTTACACACACACTGGCTGCACACACTGCAGCCTGGCGCCACAGCTCCACCTGCACACACTGCACACCACACACACACACACACAATGACTGATTATAATTTGCAATTGTAGAAACGGAAATTTCCTTATGTATAACAGTGTTTGCTTGTGCTCCTGAGGCTGGGACTTCAACCGGCAGTTTCCTGCTCAGTCAAATGTGATGACCTGGCAGTGGAGCTCTTGGCGTCTGTCACATAGGCTGGGTGAGATGTGTTCTGCTGAAGATGATGGCCGGCAACGGTATTCGACATCACGCAATATTCAGCGAATCTGTGAACGGAGATATGTGGAAACAGAAAATGACCAGCAACACTGTGATCAGGCTGTAATGACAGTCATATCTATTCCATATGTCGTTAAGCAAATCGGCCCCCGCTATCACAGAGACCGCTGTGGATCGTGATGATCTCCTGAGGCTAATCATTTCCTTTCACGGAGCCGCAACGGCACGACCACCCTGTCGCCTGTCTGGCGCGCGGCTTTGCCGCAGGGGAGGTGGTATTGATTACAGCAGGGAGGCAGGTTGGTGGGGTGAGTCATTCTGACCAGTGGAAGTGGTATTCAGGTGTAAAGTGTGAAATGAGCCCCGTGGGCGGTAGAGAGGATGAGAGGACGATACAGTGAATAAGCGATAAAGTATAAAAGAACGAGAGTCTGACAGGGCGAGAGAAATGCAGTGGTTGGTCAGGTGAGTTCGAATTTGATAGTTAAGTAATGTTGAAAATTCCACAAATCAGAGGGCAGTTCAGTTACAACAGAAGTAGATGTGACAGTAGTCCCAGAGGCAAGTGAAGATACAGTTAAGGGGCAGAAGGACGACCCACATTGGGGAGCAGAGAGGCCGAACGAAGATTTCAGTGGCGGTGATGAACAGAAAGATGGTCCCAGTAAACAGGGTAAAGTGATCAGCCCAGAACGGATGTTGGTTGACAGGGTTACAGGAAGAGAGACAAGAAGCCAAGATTAATTATTGAGGGGAACAGGCAGTTGTAAGTATTTGTCAGAACATGGCTGGTGAGAGAAGTCCCATGGTAAGATTGGGTGTGATGGTGAGTTCCAATTGATCAGAGTATAAAAATTTCAGGCTACAATGGGAGTGAAAGTGAGGTGCAGTGAGGCAGAAACGTTGATAAGTGAAGAGGCTGTCAGGCGGTCATTGGTCTTGTGGTACAAGTATGAAACCCTGAAGAAGATGAAACAGTTAATCGTGAAAGATTGAACAGAAAGTGAAGGGCAGAGGCTGAAGGTCCCAGTTAATCTGAAGCAGAGACCCAGTCCCAGAAGAAGCTGAAGGAGAGTGGAGGTTTACAGTAAGGAGAACGACTGGCTGGGGGGAACAGTTGTGTTTTGGGGCGTGGGGGCAGAGAGGCATTCCCCGTGGGGGCAGTGACAAGGTGGATTTTGGGACCCGGAACGAAGGATTTGGCCACATTAAGAGGAAGCGCATCTTCAAGAAGACAGTGTCAGAAGAAATGATGTTGTTCTGATAGTGAGTGAGACAATTGTGGGGGTAAACAAGGCGACGAAGAAGGACATTATGTGATAATGGGAAACTGAACATTACAGTGTGGTTGTGTGTGTGTGTGTGTGTGTGTGTGGTGAGAGGGTGAGGGCAGTTGACCGAGTTGGTGTTTGGTGTAGAGAAGCGCCAGAAGAAGTTTGATGGGCAGAAAGGCGTATTGACAGAGTGCTGAAAGGATATTCTGATAGGGGAGCAGAAGAGGTCGAAATTACGACTGAAATATCGAGAAGGAGTGTTCCGATGAGTGCCCGTGTGGGTGAGAGGCTGAGGGTGAGACCTGACAGGAGACAGGGTGAGTGAGTGAAGATGGGGGTGAAAGATTGAACCACAGTGAGCTGAGATACAGAAAGGGTGATTGACCCAGAGTGCGGAAAGAAGTTAAGAGACAGAAAGGAGCTGGTGAGTGGTTATTGTGGGGCAGAGGACAGTTATGCGGCAATACAACATATTGTACAACCAGTAATGAATATCAAATGTCTTAGCTAGACAAATGTTTGCTGTGGGATAGAATCCTACATTCTTTGAGGGACTCCAAGAGTTCTTTGTCTGCTCTAAAACAGAAGCAGGCTTCAATATGAAGCTATATCGAAAGGGACTGCAATTTAATGACCCTTTTAGGATACAGATAACTGCCTTTTTTATGTCAAGCTTTAGTGTGGTGGCATTATTAATAGCAAATGCATTGAAGATCATGTGAACGGCCAATAGTTTTTCGAAAACTTTACATGCAAAACGACGGTAACAACATTTAATGATCTACTGTGGTAAAGCATTACCCATCTATTTCTATTCTTTGCAACAATGCCTGTCGCACCAACCACATTTGTGTCAGGAAGAAATAAAAGGAGTAACGTGATGTGACATGGATCTATGGCAGCATGTCTGGCGAATGTTGGGCAATTATGTGATGCAGCTTGCCGGTTTCAATAAAGCAATCCTGTTGAGGCCTGGACTGAAGAAGTCTTACCGACCCACCTTTTACGCTTGCACCGCCCGTGGCCCATCTCTGAGCACACACACTTACGCACGTATTTCTGACAGAGAGGATCTTTGAATTGGATTAAATATCTGTTACTAAGCCCCTGGGTATCAGCAGCTTCCCCAAAGAGGCTGGGGCACTACAGAGCACAGCCTCCAGCATGAAACGTGATGCCTCGCGCATTTCTTTCAGAAATGAAAACTCTTTAAGGAGTGAGATGTGCTACGATAGCGGTAGTAAATGTGATTCGACCAGCGATGGTCAAGCATAAAAATCAACTATATGCCAGGCTACTGAGCGCGTCTGGCTTTAAGCACGTGTGAACAACTATAAATGATCAGAGGGAGCCAGGATCAAAAAAGATATGGGTAACCGGAAGCTACTGTGCCTGTAACTCTTAGACAACTAATAACCTGTAGACTTACGCCTTCGTTTTTGGTCTCAATTGCTACCATCTGCCCGTCGCATGCCGGTTAGTGATTATTCATTGCACATTTTGTTTGGTCCATTTATTAATGAGTTTTCTCAAAATATCATGTGGTTATCAAATGATCATTTGTCACACCACTTAACATGTAGAAGCCAAACCATTGCGCTACCAGTGAAAAATCTCTGATCCCTATAAATCACATTGGCCACATGTCTGTCTGGAAAATTGTATCAACTATTAACTGGTCGAAACAAATACACTAGCAAACTTGCGGCATTCACTCAAATATTCTGGGCCTGAAACTGCTCCAGTGGCTCAGACAACACAGCTGTAGGGAACAAGTATCAGGCCAGGCCTGACACATGAGCCTAACATTTTTCCTCTTTCACACTGAGTGGTTATCAATAGACTGCATTGTTCTTTTACAAGCGTAGTGCGAGAGAAGTTCACAGTGTTGAGTTCAGGCAATCATCCCAAATGGGGGGCGGTATGCAGGCTCAGGCCTGCGGTGTGTGTCGTGTATCCCAGTAGATGAGGCAAAACCTGTTCCTCCTGGTATGTGGCCTAAGTTATTATCAATGGCAGAAAATGGCAATGTATTGAATGTAATTTAGAAATGACGTATTACAGTAACTGTGGATGATGTGATAGGTAAATGTACTACTGGTGAATCGCCATCGACCTCCACAATGGAGTGACAGTAATCGAACTAGCCGGAGTCTCTCATGTGCTCAAAAAATGCTCAATAGAGGTATTGGTGGGCCAACTGTCGACCAATGTCATTGATGGCGCAAACACGTGTACACTCTTTCTGCTTCTTTAGATGAAGCAGTGTGTGTGTGTGGTATTGTGTGTGGTATTGTGTGTGTGTGTGTGAGTGTGTGTGTGTGTGTGATTTGTCTGTGTGTGTGTGTGTGCTAAAGATGCCTAGCCTGGCGCATGTCGCAGAGGCTGTACAGACTGGCTAATCAATCACTGCTGGAGCTACACCACACGGTCTACTGTGAGACAGGCCACAGGCACGTGAGACAGGCCCACGAACTTCTGCCAATGAACTCCTCTATAGTACAGACATACACTGATCAAGTTTTAAGAACACTGCTCATTCGCGAATTTTTCTATATTTTTACTATTTTCTACATTGTGGGCAATAGTGAACAAAAGAAAACTGTGAGCTTCAGCACATATGGGCGTGTATTGTCAAAGAAATATAAACGATCAAGTATTATTTTATATTGAAGTTACAATAGCCGTCGCTGCCTTGATGACTATGTAGTCAACCACGGCTTTCGTAATTGGTCACCTAGAGTTCACCAGAAGATGTGCCTTCTAAAAAGTTGATATTATAAACAGATCATGTTGGCAAAATTGCTCAAACAAAAGGCGACAGTCTATCGTGCTGGAGCATGGTCGGTGTACAATGGCGGAACGTATTGTCGAACTAGCGCATGAAGTCGGCGCTGAAGTCAAGCGAGTGCAATGAGTCTTTAATAAATGTCCAAAAATGGCATGTCACTAAATGAAAGAGCGAATATAAACAAATGAATTGCGGCGTTTCCTTGCTACAGGCATTGCATGACGATAAACTGATCTGACTAAAGACATGAGGAAACAGGGGTTAAAATACACAACCGGTATTGAATGGGATTGAAGGCTGGAGTGTGGGAAGACAAAGACTGGAAAATGAAAATGAATGATACTGGAAAGCGATGACGTCGGCGAGAAGACAAATTCGGTAAGTGTCGAATTGCTGAAAAACCACTACTAAAGACGCAATAATAAGAGACACAGGCCAAGCAACGGACATTGTTGATCAGAAATATGTCCCAGGGTGGTGCAGCGTGATGGGTGGCGAGCGAATCTCATGTGTGCTGAGGAGGAGATGATGGGGGCTTTTTGCTGGTGACGCTGTCTGGAGCACTTAATGGCTACGGCTACCACCACGTGCTCATCCCATCTGGTTACGGAAGCCAGGCAATGACAACACCCAGGCAGAGATATTTTACAGGAAGAGAGTGCTGCATCGAATGAGCTGGCCTCCTGTCCCGAACCTCAAAACAAGTCGGTGGTTGTGATAGTTGAACCAATGGTGAGAAAAGCAACCAATGCTCAGCATGTATGAACTCAACAATGCTCAGCACAATGAACTCCCTTCAAGATTCCAGATGAAGCTGGTTGAAAAATGCCAGAGTGATGCAAATATCATCAAATAAAGAATATTTGTGAAAAGAACTCAATATAAAATATATTTTGTTGTTAATTTACTTTTTAGTTGTGATTCCATATGGTATTTCATAGTTTTGGAGTCTTCACTATTATTCTACAATGTGAAAATGGTATAGATAAAGAAAAACCCTTGAATGATGGGTGTTCTGATGTACGGCGCAGTTACACGCAAGCAGAGCCTGCCGAGCCCTGGGCGCAGTGTCACTGGTGGGTTCATCGCTACTGAACCACTCTGAACATACAACATGATGTTACCTCCCCGCCAGGCAAGCACTATTACGCCACGCAATCGATCTCTCGGTCTTTCTCATTCTCAGTTCTGAAAGGATTTTAGGCAATTATCGTTCTCTGTCGCTGATCACAGAGCAGAGCACAAGTACCAGGCTGAATCTCTATCTGTTTTTTAAACTCTGATGGAAGAAAATGTCGTAGTTATATATATATATATGTAATAATATATATAATATATATGTAATATTATTGTATTAATAACATTTAACTCTTAGAATCCAGCACGCAAGGAGTCACAGTGGTTCTCAAGTGGGAAGAGGACTGTGTTACTATGACAACAACATCATTAGCTCAGACTTGAACACTGTACTGAAATTGACATTAGGCTCAAAGCTGCATAACTGGACATCCATATTTAAACCTCGGCGGTCTAAAGGTGACGGGCTGCAGCAGAGGCGGGCCTTTCCAGTGGAGGACCCCAGGCCAGCACGCTCTGCCTGGGGAGAGTGAGCAGCCTGCCCTGCAGCTGCTGAGGTAACCTGTGTGAGTGTGTGTGCTCGGCAGCCACACACCCATTTCCCAGGGCAGGAGGCAGACATCGG